>NW_026099572.1:10988439-11134971 GCF_025091365.1 Daktulosphaira vitifoliae | reverse complement strand
GAAAATCGAAAATTTTAACACAAAAATAGTGTTTTTTTAACTACGGCAACCGTTTACATGCAGAAGATAAAGTGTCGGGACAAATTTTTTTTTTTCATTTTATAGTACATAAAATAAGCTTTAATTTGATATATGTTTAAAGGACGCAGTATTTCCGGAACATTTTCAAAAATTAAGTTGAAAAAGTTAGTTTTTGTAAAAAAGTTGCAATTTTAAATCCCCCCCCATGAGCAGGTTAAGTGTTAAATTTTCAAAAAAATTATATCAAATGAAAGGAAAATATCTAAGGTTTTAGTTTAAAAAAAAATTATGTTGATTTGTTGATTTTTGAAAAAGTTATGGAAGTTTTAAGAAAAAAAAGTGAAAAAAATGACAAAATTTGTCGATTTTTAAATTTGTAATTTTTTTGGATATTTCCCCCATTTGCGGGGAACGAGGGAAAATTTTTAAATTTTTAAGGGTAATGTCTTCAACTAGATACAATTTGTGATCTTTTGACGTATTGTTAAAAGAAATCGGTCCAGTGAGAGCTGAGAAAAAGTAGTGACAGACACAAAAAAAAAAAAAAATAAACACATCATGATAAAATTAATACCTTTTCAGCTTCGCATCGAAGCTAAAAAAATTGAAAAAATTTCGAAAATTAGCGATTTTTAAATTTGTAATTTTTTTGGAGTTTTCCCCCATTTAAGGGGAACGAGGGAAATTATTTCAATTTTTGAGGGTAATGTCTTAGATTAGATACGATTTGTGATCTTTTGACGTATTATTGAAATAAATGGGTTTGGTGAGAGCTGAGAAAAAGTGGTAACAGACACAAAAAAAAACACATCATAGTAAAATTAATACCTTCTCAGCTTCGCATCGAAGCTAAAATGTAATTTTAACGTAGTTTATGAATTCATAAATTAAAATGTTAAAAACATCAAAAGTTTTAAAAATTATGTTAGATCTGTTTCATTCTATATATTTAAATAAAATATTATATTAAATTGTATAGTAGGTAAAAAAAAATATTACTTAAAGCTAGTTCTCTTTTGCCATATGGTATTTTTGAATTTTCATTCACAATAATATTCATGAGATTAGACAAAAAATATTCCAATTGAAATTTTAATTCTTGTCTCATGGATTCAAATACCAAAAAAGCGAGTTTTAGACTAGAACTAAATATTGACATTTTTTCATATGACAATAACTAAAATAATTTTATTTTGTTATACACTTTTTGAAATTATATCATATTCAGAAAAAAAATTTTTTTTGGCCTCAAACTTACTGAAATCATATTACGACAAAGTTGATCTTTGATAAAAGAATGCAAATTTGTATGACTTCTTATAGCATGAGCTCCTACTTCAAAAGCAATTACCAACAAGTTTAGTCCTACTCCGATCATAACTTCTGTATTTTGTTGATCATGTGGATCACAAGCATCTACCAAAAACTTTAATAACTCTACAACACATCCAGTATTGTATGGCACTTCTATAAAAAATATATTATATAATTAAGGAATAATAAATATAATTGAATTAAATAGTTAAGTGATTTAAAGAGATTATAGTATATTACTTTTATAAATCATTGGGACTTGTGTTGTAAATCTTACTCCCTGGCCATTAATATATTCTTTATTGTTACTGGTTGCAGAAATTTCTTCTTTGTTTAAACTAGATAAGCCTTCTTTAAAATAAAAGTAGTTTAAAAGCATAGAACTTAGAAAACATTTTTTTTAATTTTTACCATCTTCAATAGTTGAATGATCATTATCTTGTGATTCAATAGTTAAGTCATTGACATTTTCACAGGTAGAATCAGTGATTTCTTCATTAAATGGAATATTATTCTTAAATCAATAGATAATTGGAGTAAAATTTTTAGTATATAACATTTTTTTGTTATTAATAATTACTTGTGGTAGTGATGAATTATCTGATTGTTTTACAATAATTTTATCAGTTGAGGGATTTTCATTAATTTTTCCATGTTCTTTTAATGAATCACCATAGCTCTTCATATTTAACCCTAATTTCTAGAAAAAATACAATATAACATAAATATAAATATAACATAAGATAGACAGTTCAAAAATTTTCACCTTACTGATTTTTGAACCAACATAAATTAAAAATATTAAATTTTAATCAAGGAAAGTTTTATTGTTAAAATTTCTTATGGTATTGTTGAAAGTTTATTAGTATTTAAATTGTATAGCATAATACATTTTATTTTTCTACTTTGTATTTTAAAACTTTGCTTTTTTTTTTAATTATGCCACCAGTCTTACTGATATGAGAAATATAACAGGAAATGACAATTTAATAGAATAAATAAAGGATGATTCTTTTAACGCTAGAGACTCAATTTCTCTTAAAATTATTAGTTTTTTGAATATTTTTTTTCTTATTTTATTAATATATAACTAATAAAAAAATAAATTCATATATAATGCATTTCCATTTATCAGTTATAAAATTATTTTTAGGTTCCTCCCTTATATCTTATAAGGGTGTGAACTTTATTTTTTTTTAATGTATATATTTCTTTCAACATACATATTAAAGTACTTATAAAATAGTAAATGACTGGTCAATAACAATTATTGCACTAGTAATTCGGAAGTTATAAACAATTTAAAGTAAAGACAGTGATGTGCCCAGGAATTTTAAACGGAGAGGGGTGTCATAACTAATAGGTATTAATACAACTAAATACATTTAATGGGGGTGAAAGAATTAGAAAAAGATTAATAAGGGGGCTTTAGAGGTCAAGCCTTATTAAAATATTTATTAATATTTTGTGTTCTGTATGATATGATGTAATGTTGTTATACAAATATAACTTATAAACAAATATAATGTAATAACTACAACTTTATTCAATTATTGCTATTAGGTACTAGATGCTAGAATAAAACGCAATGGGGAGGGATATGACCCCTAACCTCTCCCCCTGGGCTTGCCACTGTCTGGTCATACTTTTCTTCTAGCCAAAATATGAAAATGAGAATAACTTCCGAATTACTGGTCTAAGAGTTGTTACCAAACTGTTATCTACTATTTATAAGCTACTTTAATATGTATATTGCCATTTAAAAAAATAAAGTTCACACCCTTATATTCTATAAGGATGGAACCTGAAATCAATTTATAACAGATAAATGAAAATGCATGTATAATTAATAAAATAAAAAAACTAATTATTTTAAGGGAAATTAAGTGCTAGTATTAAAATGATCACCCTATATACATACTTTTAGAAAGAACAAATTATAGCTTACTATATAGTTTTTCATTTAATAATTAATTATTAATAGTTATAAATTTAAAAAATAAATACAATTTTTTAGTAAATTTATAATAGCTCACTTTTGGATAATTCCCCTGCTCTTTATCTAAAGTAACAAGCCTTAAAAAAAGTAGTTGTATAATATCTTTCAAACAGAATTCAGCATATGACCGAACAAATTCTATAATCACAATAAAATTTTATTTAATATTATAACAAATTTATCAAAGTAAGTACGCACCACCAAGCCTAACTTCAAAACAGAATCTAAAACAACGCATCATTATTTCACAGACACTTTCATTAGGAAGGTATTCTCCTTCTGGGGACATTATTAAGCAATACAAAATCTGTAAAGTTTTCATTAATACAATAGCATCACTAGTTTTGTCAGTTCCAATAAATCTTGTATGTGTAATAGCACTTGCTATGTTTTCAACAGTCACCAATAATTTTTCTTCTGGAATACCTAATTAACAAATTTTATCATTTCAATTTTATATATATATTTTTTATGTAATGTTGATAGCCAAGTAAGAAACATACATTGTTTAATTAAACCATACTTGACAAATTTATAAATAGACATTAATGCCAAGCTAGTAACAGGTCCTGTGATTTCTTCACATCGGATGACTTCCAGAAATGGTTCTAAAATATTAAATTATAATATTTAATTTAAATTAAATTCATTTTATAAAATAAAAAAATATATTACCTATCACATTATCAAAATTAAGTGACATTAAATCTTCCACTTGGTTCATGGCATCACGTAGCTTAAACAACCTTTTACAAGGGGCATACCTTTCTTCATCCTAATAAATATTTACTAATATTACATATGAACTTATAAGTGTATTTATACATGAAAATTTTAAAATGGGATACATACTTTTTTTAAAAAGTTATAAAAATTAATACAATTGTTTTTAATAAAAAAAAGACAAAGAAAATATATACTTAATTTAAAAAATAAAATAGTTGAACTAGTGTTTGAATAAAATTAACTCACTTGATAAGAATTAAGGTCTCTTTTTAAAGCTGAAATTAATGTTAACAGCTCCCCTTGTACTATATATAAGCCATTGGCAGCAAACATTTTCTCGAAAACAATATTCAAATTAATTAAAAATAAGCTCGAGAACAAATAAAAATGGATAAGAAAAAATATATTGAATTATAAAGATCATAAACTAAAATACCCATTATTCTATTAAGAATGTATTGTAATTAAAAGTCCTACTGATAATTTTTTTATTAGTAGTGTTGGATTCCATACTCGAGAAGAATATTCCATTTAAAACTTTGTTAGACAGTATGCATATAGCATAATATTTAATTAAATATTTACAATATACTTTGATTATATGATTAATTGGAAAAATAATATTTGTAAGAATAGAATAATAATATTTTGTTTAATTAAATTAATAATTTAATTGAATGTAACTCTTAAATTATGACTAAATTGCTATTTTGGGTACAAGATAAAAATATAAAATGATAACACGTCATTAAGATAACACGTAGTAAAACGGGGAACATTTAATAATACTAAAATGAACTGATAGTGTCATTGTTATAGCCAGTGAGTACACCGAATATACAAATATACGAAACTATTTAAGTACTGTAGTCACTATTTTAGTTAATATAGCCTCAGTTGGCAATTTAAATACAAATTAAGGACTTATTTAATAAACAAATTCGCCAATCGGCTAATTTGTACAAAGTGATCAATTTAAGATAAGACACTGATTTTCTTAAAAATTTTTAATGTTTGTAAAAAAAAAAATTGTGTTTTTTAAAAAACTCAAAAATAGTATTTAGTTTCTTTAGGATTAAAAAACATAAACTATGTTTAGTTTAATGATGATATAAATTCATATAATTTTATTCTTTCAATATTTTTATTCAATAAATACTTGTTAATATTTAGTTATTTTTAACCATTTTCTATAGATAATTTGATGTATAGTATACATTATTTATTATGTCTTCATGCTGTCACATAAACAAGTTGTTATTGACAATTCTTGTTACTACCATATCTATCACTTACAATAGGAATAATAAATACTGATAATAATTTATGGCCCATTGAAAAAGATTATTATTGTCTTTGGTTTTATAAAATCCATATATTATTATATAATTGAAAAAATAACTCTACGATGTCCGATTTTCAAAATTTATGAATATTTTTATAAATAAAAATAAACATACAAACAATTATTTTATTTCAATAAAAACTGTTTGTTACTATAAATAAATGCACTGAACTACAAGGAACTTTCATCAGTAACAAAAATATACCATTCTAAATTAACTTTTCGCGATGTTTTCAAATCTGCAATTAGACTTTTTCTATCATTTCTAAGTTTTAATATTATTAAAAATTAGTATTTACATATAAAAAATTGGCTATTTAAGCTAACTCAAAAACAGTTTTTATTGAAATTTATTGTATCAAACCCTTTAAATTTTTATACACATAAAAATAAAGCAAAATACAATTTCTTTATTATTTTTATAATTTCTCCGTTTAAATTACAATATTAAATTATTGAATATCAATTTCATACTAAATTTAATAATTATAATTAGTATTTATTTATAAATTATGTTTTAAAATCAAAGAACTACTAATTAGGATATAATCAAAGAAATAAGAGTTGATGTTGCTTTTGGAATAATCCACCAATTTCTCTAAATGAAACACTATCATCTACAGATTTGCATCGAAGCGTTTCTTATGATAGTGATTTTAATCACTGTCAAATATCATCTATACTTGTCCCATCTATGCCTTGTCTACACTGTGCCTCGACCCCACTGTTCTACCGTTTTTTTAATTTCAAAATAGTCATATTTTAAAATTTCAAAAAATAAAAATATAATTTATATTTTTTTTATTATTAAAAATAAATTATAATAAATATCCTATCTCCTTTTGCACTTCTGCCATACTTTGAATTGTTTTTTCCTATTCTTTATGATTTTCTGAAAGTTTTCATCCTACCGCTAGGTTTCCAGGCATTTAGCTCTTTACTCATCAACAATCTCCTTTGTAATATTCAGTGAAGCCCAGTAATCTCTGTTTTCTAAATTAAAAATAAATAAATAATGCATAATAAGTATTATAGTCGGTGCCTATCATACGACTCACGACGTACTTAGAGCGGTTAATAACCACTCATAGAGCGTAAAGCATTCATATACTCGAAGCCATAAAAGATAGATCATATTATCAATTTTAATTTTCTTATCTTTCACTGTATTTCTATTCATTTTTTACCAGTTTATTTGTGAATAGCCAAACCACTCTAAATCTTACAATTTTGTTTACTTATTCTAAGGTATGTATATTACAAAATTAATTTTGAAAATATTACTTTTGCTCAATATTACAATTTTACTAATTTACCTATCAAGATTATGTATGCACGTTTATTATATTACTGTACTTATCGAAATAAGTACTGTAATGGTATTACTTTATGTCTTATTAAAATTATACAATTTTTATATAATTATGTGTATTGCAATGGGTTAAGTAAACTATGATAAATATTTGAAAATACAATATTTTTTAGTTGTGATTTTACATTATCTTGGTGTCCAATAAGTTATCAAATACTTTTGGAATAGGTTAATTTTACTTAAATTAATTGAAAATTTATAATTTATTTTCTAAAAATAGCTCTTTTAGATAGACGAAGTAATTGGGAAATTTTTTTCTGTTTAAAATAGAATAATTAACAAGCATTTATAAAATTTTATTTTTTTTAAAGGAGTGATAAATACATATATATATATATAAAAACTATTTTAACTCGTAAGAATACCAAAAATGTATAACACTCTTCTTATGTGACCTCAAAAATAACTTTATGTACAAACATTGTTTCAGATTTATAATATTATAATAATAAATTTATGAGACATAGTTTTAGTAAACTAAAAACTATAACTATGAGACATAGAATGCAATGTGTACAAGTGATATTTTTACTGAAATTTATTAAGATAAATTAAAAGTTCAATTTGGTAGTAAATATATTTTTTTTATACAATATTTATGGAAAACAACTTTGAACTCCATTATTTTAATATTAAAAAAAGTCTCTTTTATATTTTAGGCATCTCATATATAAAAGATAAACATAAAGGTTGTTTTTAAGCGAAAGTCAGTAGGGCTTATATTCTGGGTTCCATTTTTTTTTATTAAATTAGAGCTTTGCATAAAAAAAAAAAATAATGTAGATAGTATCAAAATTAATATTACTCTGAGTTTTGCAATTTTAAGAATGACTTAGTAAAAATTACCAAAAGCCTTGGATAATTTCAAAACGAATGTAATTATTCATAAAAATTTTTGCATATTTTAACCAATTTTTCAATAATTTGTGACGTGCATCATATCACATGTAGTTCAAATAAATAATTAGATTGTGATAATTTTTTCACATATTTACTCTTATTTTATAATTAGAAGAAGAAACCTGAATATTATAAAAGTTAAGCATTGGGAAATTGATATTAATAGTTTTTGTTTCATAGCTGAATATATTAAAACTGGTAATTAACTTATAGTGAAGTTAAAGATTATTAATTTGAAATATTTATGATATAGAATTGTTAATTTAAAAAAGAGGGTTCAAATAAATAAAGAGTTAAATAATGGCTGCTGAACAATTTGTTAAAGATGCTATTGCTCATGATCAAATTGTCATATTCTCCAAGCTTTCCTGTGGATATTGTAGCATGACAAAAGAAGTAAATTTTTTTAAAAGTTAATTTTTTTAAATGTTTTTAATGGTAAATTAATTTAAAATAGATTTTTACTAAGTTGAAAGCTACATTTAAGGCAATTGAGCTAGATGAAAGAGAAGATATGGATGCTATTCAAGATGCTTTGCAAGAAATTACTGGTGCTCGCTCAGTAAGTTAAAAATATAATATTCTTATAATTTAATTTAAAAATTAAATACTTGCAAAGATAAACAAGTTAATAGAAATAATTATATTATGTAGAATACTAATAATGTTGATAGGTTAAAAATTAAAAGTTAACAAATTATAGATTTAAATAGTTAAGTTAAAAATTAAAACAAAAAATATTATTAACTTAACTCAGTGTAAAAAGTTTATTTACTATTAAGATCAGTTTGAGAATTACATAAATTGTGATATTTTTTCTTTCTGATTCTTTAATTTATGAGTAACAACTATAGAAGCATAATCCACAAGTTGACAAATTACTCTCTGAAAAAAACTTAAGAATTTTTATATAATTATATTATTCAGAGTGGGAAAAAATTCAAATTAGATCAGTTTCATTTTAACACCTATGATTAATTTTGGGTTTTAATCTAAAGTGTACTTTTTGGCAAACACGTACTTTATTTGAGAATTATTCTCAAATTTGATAGCAAGTTAATTACATTTATCACATAAAATTATGTGAGTAATTAATAAATTGGATCAATGTTATTCATATTTTATGTTACTTTTCTTAATATAATAGTTTTTAATCAAGAAACATAAATCACCGGTCTTGTTGATTTATGTTTCTTAGTCTTAATTAGGTTATTTTAATTTATATGTAGCCAAACATTTTCTGACATTAATTTTAATTTGATGATTACTCAAAGTATTTTATTTATTGATTATAGGTTCCCAGAGTGTTTATAAATGGTAAATTTATTGGAGGAGGATCAGATGTTAAGAAGTTAAATTCTAATGGAGAGTTAGCAAAACTCATCAACTAACAAAATGAACTACCTAATCAAATAAAGTTTATCAAAAATATTAACATAAATTACTTAAACTTTTATGGTTTCTTTTTATTTCTTATAGTTTCCTTTTACAATATAATTGTTGATTTAAATTCAAAGAAATTGCATTTGTTGTGTACTTTTTTGCACATTTAATATATAAAATATTGAATTGTCACACAAAGCACTCTAATTATAATTACATAAAATTAATGAAATAATAAGGTTATTAATTAAAACTTTAGTTTGAATAGATAATATCCAATAATTTCCAATATAAGGCAATGTAATCTTAATCAATAAAAAAAATTAAACTATATTTTGAGTTTCTCCATCAACTGTTGGCGGTGCATCATTATGTATAGCAGCTAACATTGATTCAATATCTAAGTCTCCAGATTTATTTTCTTCACTTCCAATTGTAGCTATCTCTTCATCTACTCCTTTTTGTTCATTTGTTGAATTTTCTTGATCAACTTGCATAGGTTCCTCTCCTTTCTCAGGTATTTGTCCACCTTCTTCTGCCTGTTCATTATTTTCAGTAGGCATTGGCGTTTCAGCTGGGACATTATCATTTAACAACATATCAGTGTCAACAGCTCCTTTTTCTTGTCCTTCAGTGATACTTGTTGGTGTATCAGATTTTTCTTCAGTAGTTTCAGGTTTGATTGTTTTATTTGCAGGTTCAGATTGATTTTCTTCGGATTTTTGCTAAATAATTTTAAAACATTTAAGTGCTTATAAATAAAATAGCTTTTAAAAATTAAAATAAATAATTCTACATTCTAATGAACACTAATAACAAAAATATTAAAAATAAAACATAAATAGGTAAAAAATTTATTGAGTGCTCAGAAAAAAAAATTTGTCTATACTTCATTCGAAGGAGGAGCAGCTGCTTGTTGATTATGATCTTTTTGAATATGTTCAAGACAACTTACTCTACTATCAAAAGATGTAGAGCAAACCTGGCATCTGTATAATCGCTTCTTTTGTTGAGTCGCCTATATAATTGAAGAGATTCTATGTGTATATAATTTTACTCAACATTTTAATTTTAAGCGTTTATTACTTACAGGAGTTAATGTTTTATTAACATTTTGGTTTGCTTTATCTCCATCTCCTTTTTTATTCATGTGAGTGCGCATGTGAAATCTAATATTTTTACAAAATATTTTATTCATACTAATAAAAAAATTTAATTTAAATTACAAACCTAACATGTCCAAGTTCTTTGGATTGAAATGAGCAGAAACCACATTTATAAATCTTCATTTTGGATGCACTATCAGACTGTTGAGTTTTCAACATTTTTAATGGAGTGCTTACTGAATTATCCCTAATTGTTAATCCACTAGGGACTTTTCTTTGACCAATTTCCAACTCGTCGGTTTTTAAATGACCATTAACAATCTAAATAAAACATTTTAAAGTAATTTCAAGTTAAAATAAATACTAAAATTATAATGCAAAGTTAATAAACATACGTCAAGTGCCTTAACTGGTTGATCAGGAGGTAAAATACCATACTTTTTTTGAATATATGACAACATAGCATTTTTTACTAATTTCAGATCATTTTCAAGTTTATCCATGTGAGTTAAAAGTGATGTGCAACGCTTACACATATGATCAGCTGGAGTTACAATTACTACAAATTCTTCTCCCATAAGTTCTGCTATTTTTTCTGGGTAAGGTACATTACTATGTGGTGTGATGCTGGAGCATACACGTGTTCGTTCACCATATAATTTTGAGTCACACAAAAAACAAACTCCCATTTTGACTAAAAAAAGTTATTAAACAAATTTAATTTCAAAAATTGGATTCTACAGGTTCGTTAATAAATTTGAACTGTTTAAAATGCAAATATATGTAAAGTGTAAATGCAATATGCAAAAAAAACTTAAAAATTATTTAAAAAATAATAAACTATTATGAAATATTTAAAGTTAAATTAATTTGATAAACTTAATGAATACCAAAGAACTTAGAAAAAAATTTCAATTTCAATTATGATTTACAAGATTAATAATTTTTTGTTCTAAAATCATAGAATGATCAAATACTATATTGTCAGTGTAGGATCAGAAGAATATATATTTAAAAAAAATGTCATCTAATTTTGTTTCTTAACCATTTAACTTTGGAGGTATTTTAAATAGTTATAACTTCTAACAGTAAGATTTTTATTTTTGTAGCAATCAATTCTACTTAATAAATATTTTAGTTAAGAAAAAATAAATTTTTTGGGTTATACGTTTCACTAATTCTATACCATGAAAATATAGCATCCTAAAATGATCAAATAGTAATTATTCTTTTTAAGTATTGAATAATAAGAAATAAACTTACTGTTTTCCTTCTAGCAGTTAAAAATGTAGATATCTATTATGATAACCAACTTGAATTAAGTTTATACCACAAAATGTAATGTTAAAACAAATGTTTATTAAGCAATATTAAATAAATAAAAAATCTCAAAACACATAGATCACAAGATGTAATCATAATACGTTTACAAATTAAACCGCATCAGGAACTTTATTGAGAAAAATCAGCCAACGAACCAGGTTGTTATTCCGAAATACAAACATACCACTAACCATGTATTCAGTAGTAACACAAACAAATTTATTATCAGAAATGACAGTTTTTATTTTGTTGGCCACCATGTAGTTTTATCTAATTTTTTATTTGTGTGATTGTATTTTGATAACAATAAAAACATGCTTCGACAATGTACGTATTGCTTTTACTTACACCTTGCATAAGTATGTAATTATCCAAGTTGGAAGTAATTAAAAGTTTTTCAAGATTAATATTGATATCAAGATATTAAGATAAATTTCAAATTTAATTACCCAGTTTATTTGTTGAATAATCTTTCAAAATGGATTATGCACCAACTACAGTGTCGTCGACTGTTGCCAAAATGTTAGTGTTTTGTATTTTAAAATTAATGTGTCTGTCATCGGTCAATAAAATTGTTGAATTTTCAGATTATGTTGTCAATGTGGTGTGGCCATGGAGCCAAATCCAGCTAATATGTGTGTATCATGTCTACGTACTCATGTAGATATTACACAGGATATACCTAAACAAGGAACTTTGATGTTTTGTCGTAACTGTGAACGGTATTTACAACCTCCTTTTGAATGGATATCTTGTGCTTTAGAATCTAAAGAACTCTTAGGCTTATGTCTCCGAAAACTCAAAGCATTGAATAAAGTTAAACTAGTTGATGCAGGATTTATATGGACTGAACCACATTCAAAACGTATCAAAGTAAAACTTACTGTTCATGGTGAAGTAATGAGTGGTATGACACTACAACAAGTTTTTGTAGTAGAGTTTACTGTTGCAAATCAAATGTGTGATGATTGTCATAGGTCGGAAGCTCAGGATTATTGGCGTGCTCTGGTAAATTTAGATACATACATTTTTTATCTTAGTCCTTTAAAAATGTTTATAAATTAAAACATTATTCAAATTAGGTTCAAGTTAGACAGAAAAGTGATAATAAAAAAACCTTTTATTATTTAGAACAATTAATGTTAAAACACAAAGCTCATCAAAACACTTTATCAATAAAACCAGAAACAAGTAAGACAGTATTTTTTATCATTTTTGTATATAAATATATATCAATTACTATAATTGAAGAAATTTTAAGAAATTTTAAATAATTTATTTAATGTCTTATAAAGTTAAAATCAAATGTTTTCATAATGAATTTATTTAATTTCTCTATTTCTTAAAATTATTATTAATTAATTAAGATTTTAATATTACTGTTAAATATAAATATTAACTTGTAAAATTTAGTAATGCATTTTAATTTTTATGTGGGTAGATGGTTTGGACTTTTTTTATTCTACTGAATCACAAGCACGTAAACTTGTAGATTTCATGACTGCTGTTTTGCCATGTCGAAATCAACATTCAAAAAAATTGTTATCGCATGATATTCATAGTAATGTTTATAATTACAAGTTTACTTATAGGTAATAATAAAACTTTTTTTCATGATTTAATAAAATATGTTCATTATATGTATAACTAATATTTGAAAAATATTTTTAGTGTTGAAATTGTCCCAATTATGAAAGATAGTGTTGTTTGTTTATCAAAGAAAATGAGTCAGCAATTGGGAGGAATTAACCAATTGTGCGTTGTTTATAGAGTTACAAATTCAATCAAATTGATTGATCCTTCAACAGCTCAATGTAAAATTTTTTTTAAGTATGGTAATCTTTATATTTATAAGAATTTTTTTTTAGTGGCTGAAGTTAGTAGTATTGCTTATTGGCGAGATAGTTTTCAATGTATATTTAAAAGTAAACAGTTAACAGAGTACACTGTGATGGACATTGAACCAATTATGGATAAAGATAGAGTGTTGTTCCCAGGACAAGGACAAATTTCATACAAAGTAAGTGAAGTATAAAATTAAAAGTAAATGAATGTGTTGCTAAAAATTTTAAATGTTATTATTAAACAGAAAAATTCAAAACGTTTTAATTGTTATTATTTTAGGGGATCTTAGTATGAAAATATAATTGTTTATATCTGTTTATAGCATATGTTAGCTGATGTATGGGTTGTGAGATCATCTGATCTTGGTATGACAACAAATGCTATACATTGTAGAACTCATTTAGGACATTTACTAAAGCCAATGGATTCTGTTTTGGGTTATGCCATCGCTGATAGTAATGTAAATGATTCCAATTTTGATAAATTACCTAAAAACTCTTTACCTGATGTTATACTTATCAAAAAATGTTATCCTGATCGTCCTCGACATAGAAAACGTAATTGGAAACTAAAACGTATGACAACTGATAATGAAATGAATTTTGAAAGTGATGATAAGTGAGTTTCTTCAAATTGTATTTAAAATGAATTGTAATTAATGATGGTTATCATAATATTTTAGTGATATGGATGAATTCATGGATGATTTAGAGGAAGATAAAGATTTAAGACAAAATGTTAATATTTATAAGAATACTGATGCCCAAGAAACAGCTACAACTGATGATGTGGATCCAGATGTACCACGCATAAGTCTTGAAGAGATGATGGAAGATTTATACATTTATGAAGATGATGTTATGGAAGTCTATGAATAAAATATTTGTTTTATATTATTGTTAAAGATTAATAATAAATATTTAAATAGTTAAATAACTTAAAAATAAATATTAATAATATGTATTCATTAAATAACAAATAAAAATAAGAGGCTAGGACCTAATAGTACTGAATAAAATATAATCTAAACAATATAGAACAACAACTAAATATTAATAGTGTAAATATGACAAATTTATGATGTTTTAAAATAAAGTTGACCGTGTAAGAATAACTTAATATGGAAATTCATCTTACACTTTATAGTAATTGATTGATTAAAAGAGAATTAGTTTTCAAAATATAATTAAATATTTCTTAATTTTGTTTTTAAACAATTAAGTCAATTTAAATTTGAATTGATTTCTTTTAAAAATCAACATGAAAGTATCAAATATTTTATTTATTTAAATTGAATTTATGCAGCTGTTGTATTTAGTACTATTTTAACTAATATAATGTATAGAATTATTTATATACAATTTTTACAGATAGCAACAAAAAAAAGTACATAGATCAGTAAAAAATAAACTATGTAATTTTCTGAAAAAATTCAGTTAATAAATTTTTTCTTTGTTTTATTATATAATGATGTATGACATGTATTGGTATATAAATATTTATTTTTCATTAAAATTTGATGAATTTCAAATGTTTGTAAAGGCTAAGGCTATGATCCGATTTCAGATTTTTAGCGCTTCCTTGACTCGTATAGATTATTGTGAATGAAGTTGCAAATCGAAAAAATTGATTTTATTGGAGTTTATACTTTTTCTATTTTAGCACCTCAATTATTGATAGTTTGATAATAGTTAAGAAAATAATAAATAAAACACATTTATAATATTCAAAATTTTATTTACATGAAATTGAGATAAGTATTTCTTATTGTATAATTTAACAAAATGTATACTAAATGATGAAATGCTGAATTTTGTTATAATAAGTATACAAAATGAGTATTTTTTTTTTTTAATAGCACACCCCTATATAATGATTATTTTTATATAAATACAAATATAATAACTTGTTAGAATAATAGATATACACCAAAACAAGTAATTCTCAAGATTATATACTAAATTTTATAAATAAGTTTCTTCAAAAGACTATCAAGGTGAACCTATCTTATATTTGTGCCTAAAAACCAATAAGTGGTCAAACAAAAATAAGATAATGAATAAATGTACAAACATTTTATTGTATAAGTAATTAATGAAATGCTAGAAATTTAACTCAAAAACAATATTCACAATGAGTAAAATGGTAGATATACCAAATTGAACTATAACAATAATTTTTGTTAATAAATTAACATTTTTTATAATTGAATCATAAAAAATAATCTTTTAAAATTTAAAAAATTTAACAATATATACTTTTTTGACTAGTAAAAACACATTGCAATATCATGATATAACAATATCATTATGTTACACATTTTTATGCCTTATTAGTATATACCTAGTTCAAAAGATAAAAAGTAAATATTTATATTTCTGAAAGTAAAAAAAAATTAAGTTAGATATAACTACAGTTAAATTAAAGTTTTAAATGAATAATTTTTAGGTTTATAAGAAATTTTGATTAATAATATACTTTAAAATTAACAATAAAGAAATTTTAAATAACAATATAAATAATTAAAATTAAAAACTTTAAACAAAAAAACATTATATGTCAAAATAAGTTGTTTGAACTTAATTTTTGAAATTACAATTTTCAAATTTACTAAATTATGAAGAAAATAAAATGAAGGAACAAATTTTAAGAATGTAGGAACCTATATAACTCAATACACTGATTATTTTAAGATTGGTTAACTTTTAGAAAAATATACATTGTAATTATAATGTATATAAAATAGTAATCAATAAGAGTCAAATTTTTCAAAAAAATTTAAATAACTAAACTGATATTATTATAAATACTTATAATAAGGCTCCAGTCTATTTCTACAAAAAAAAAAAAAAAAAAAATGCCAAGAATTAGTACTATTAAAAATTGAATTTTCAGACTAAATTTATTGCATATACATATAGCTCAGACTTCAAAAAGATTCAACACACTACATCAACATTAGGTCTTTGAGCTTTATATCTCTCAATTTCTTCTGATGAACAAGAAGTACCCGTGACATCTAGAGCCTCTATGTAAGGACATGATTTTGCTGCAGATTTTAAAAATGCATCAGTTACTTTAGGGTAATTACGTACAATTAATTTTTTCAACTTGCTTTTGTCAATTTGATCGATTCTGTAAAATTGTAGAATATTTTATTAATACAAAATTATTTTATTCTCTGCCATTAGAAATATCAAAAATTACACACAAAATCCTGTCAATAAATATGTTGAATTAAAAATTAATTTACCTTTCATGAACCCTTCTTAAATTGACTTCACCTCCACCAATTAATATTCGAATATATCTGTTGTGAAAACTGTACAAATCATTGCAAAATCTAGAAAGACCAAGATCACTTATAGTAGCATCACTGTTATGGTCTGTATCAGGAGGACTTTCAAGAAAAACATTTTTTAATTCTTTCAATCTTTGAAAACAAACCAACTCATGATCACTAATAGGAGTTAATCGAAGATCTAATGTCTGGAAAATACAAATTTGAGTATAGATAATATAAATTTAAAGATTAAAATTAAAGCATTATTTAAAAAGATATATATAATTTTTCAAACATTTTATTTATAATCTATAACAAAGTATTAATTAAAATCATAAAACATTAATTGTACAATAAATCTAAATATTATAACATACTTGTAAATATTTGAAACCAGTAATAGTAGTAATGCTGGCATAAGGAATACAGTCTTTAAATTGTTTACAACCTTTAAGACTTAAATACTTGAGTTTCTCTAATTTAGCTAATGCATATAAGCAAGGTGGCATGAACCAATCATTATATTGCATTTTAACAATCTAAAAAGAATAATATCTTTAAAATAAATTCATTAGGTTTAAAATTAAAAATAAATAAATTTTTAAAATGGCTCAATAAGATACAGTGGCATAATTAATACTTTATGGTAAGAGGCTCAACCTTTAATTTTCAATTAGATATGAAAAATATTTTTAGTAATATTAAAATTTGATAATAATTTATTTTTACTTTCAGACTATAAAAACAAGTATGAAAAGTAGTAGCAAATAAATAGATAAGTGGATACAATTTTTTCTTTTTAATAATGTATAAAAATAATATGTCCATAAACAAATATAGCAAATAAAAAAAAAAAAAAATTGAATACTATTTTTAGTTTTAAACACAACTTTATAATAAGAAAGTAAAGCAGAGATGAAAATGCTTGGATGGATGAGTGGAGTCACTAGAAAAGATAGAATAAGGAACGAGCATATAAGAGGGAGTATAGGTGTAGAGTCAATCGAGGATAAGATGAGAGAAAATAGACTTAGATGGTTTGGTCATGTTACGAGGAGAGAAGAAATGGAAGCTGTAAGAACAGCTGTAGAAATTAATGTTGAAGGAAGAAGAGGTAGAGGAAGACCAAAAAAGAGATGGAGAGATGTTATTGAATGCAATATGAGGACAGCTGATGTGAGCATAGAGGATGTGGGAGATCATGTCAAATGGAAGTTTAGGCTAAGGGTGGTCGACCCTAAGTAGTTGGGATTAAGGCGATGAAGAAGAAGAAGAAGAGTTGATAGTGATGAGCAAAAAGTATCAATTAACTTAAGAATATTATACCATTTTCAGAATATTGCTATAACCCTAGCAGTTAAAATCATTATATCTGTAATGTAGTGTTTTGTATGGTTGACAAGAACATTTTTTTAGAAATTATTATTTTATTTATCATATAAAATAACAAATATCCATTAGCAAAAAAAGATCACTTGGGGATGATGTTGGTAATGATGATGATTACTCCTCCCCGTGCATATATGATATGATATGGTAGGTAATTTTATAAATACTCATAAATTGTATATAACAAAGTAATAAATAATAATAAAACAAAATAATTCTTACTTCTAAGTTGGGACAAAAATTATTTAATCCACATAAATATGAAGTATTTTCTGGAATGTTTTCTACAATTGAATCTTTGATTTTTAAAGTTTTAAGACCACGATGAAACATTTTAATATTTATCTGAAAATATACTCAAAATTATACATGATTAATAAATAAAAGTTTTATAAACAAATATAATATTTATATTTACCTCACTGGCATTTAATTTTTGCCTATGCAAGCTTAAACTATTCAACTCTGGGCATTTCTGTTCAAGTTGTGATAAAAACCTATATGAAATGGAAGTATTGTATTGTGGATTGTCTACACCTTTTATAATTAGGTTTGTAGTACATTCTTTTAAATAACTTAGATAAACATCTTCCATAGATTTTTCATATTTAGCAAAATACACATTTTTCCAAAGGGTCCAGTCTTTACTAATACGTGATAAAGAGGAGCAAACCCTATAATATTCAGTTAGAACAGAAATTATTAATTAAAATAGATTAGTGTATTCAAATAAATGGAACTTACAATGACATATTGGCAAGATTGTCATGTGAAAGGAACTTAAATATATGCATGATTACATCATCACATAAATCTGTGAGATTTATTGTAGATGAATTTTTAGAACATAATATTCCATGTTTCAGTTTTAATTTTTTAGTATTTTCTTCGCCATGATCATCATTGTCAATTGAACGTTTACTATTGCCCTCCATATTGATTGATGGAAAATTATTTACTATGACTTTTCCTTTATTTTTAATTTAATATAAACTCTGACTATTAATATTGCTAAAAATTGGCAAGTATCCTTACAGACTAAAAACATTCATTAATAGCATTAACTAAACAAGTTTACTAAACTCATATACTACAAAAAAAAAAAATATATCCTTGTTAAAGAATAAAATTGAATAACTAACAATGAAAAAAACTACAGAAGATTTATTAATTTTTTTTTATATATATATTATATTGGAAAAGCCATAGAACAGTTTTAATAGTAATAAAAATTATGAATACATTTTAATGGAAATTAATAATAAATAATAAATATTTTCAATAATCACAAAGAAAATTGATAACTCTCAATGATAATAGAACAGTGTCGCTAAATAAAAAACAAAATACTATTTAATAGATATCAGTGCTACACAATACCGGTTTTCTATGATAAAGATGTTTTAATTGTTATGATCAAGATTTTTTTTAACGATCTACCTTTAGTAAATGAGAGTAAATCTTTAATAATTCATTTCAAATCAATATATTACTTAACTTTAATTGAGATCTGATTGCCGACTTTGTATTCCTGTTGGATATTTCGGTGTTTTTTGACATAAAACATGGTAATATAATTATTAGATTTCATCATGTTGTAGTAACTTTCATTTGTTAATTGAAGAGTTTGCTACAAAAAGGAGGTAGTTCCATTATGTGCATTAAGAGTTAAACATCTAATGTATTAAAAAAAAAATCTTTATTTTATTACCATAAAAAAATTATCAACAGATATTTGTGTAATTAGTTTTGAAAGTAAAATTATGAAGACCATGTAGTTTTATATGAAAACCAAATTTTTGTTTAAGATTTTTTAAAAATTCGAAAATATAGGGCTACTTCTTTTTTAAAGTAAACCATTCAATTGATGAATAAGCTTCATTAAACTGTAAACTAAAAGAAAATAAATATGTTTTGCCTAGAAATTAAATAATAGTCAACAAGTATCAATGTATAATTATTTTTATGTATTTTAAAAATATTGATTACACAATGGGATCCAAGAATTTTTCTTTTAAAATTATTTGAATATATATTTACTTATAAAATTTTAATCTGATAAACTTACTTTTTATTGGCTAATTTATAGTAGTTTCAATGTTCATTTAATTTTTAATGTAGTTAATCAGGACTGCAATGTGCTATAATATAACAATAGGAAAATTACATTTTCACTATACAAATTTTATTCAAAAAAACTATTAAATTGTTCACAATTTATATTTTTGATACTTCTTTCTATTATTGATTAATTTCTATTTTGATTATAAAATTAATACAAATATTAACTCTTAATTTTATATTTATAGTTGTTTTACTCATTTTTCAAATCTCTTGTTGGGAAGGATGTTGTAGTTGAACTGAAAAATGATTTAAGGTTTGTTAGTAACTTATATTGTTGTATACCATCTTTGATAAAAATATTTAATTTTATAGTATTTGTGGAACACTGCATTCAGTCGATCAATATTTAAATATAAAATTAGTTGATATTAGTGTCACTGATCCAGAAAAATATCCTCATATGGTAAATATATAAATAAAGTGAACAGTTTATCATAAACCACTCAATAACTCTTAAAATAATTACAATATTGAAAAAAAAATTGTTTTATTTTTTTAAATTACATATACAGGGTGTTCAGTAAGTCAGGAAACGGGTATCTATTGTTCTCATTGTTACAAACAATGAGAACAATAAAAACCAGTTTCCTGACTTACTGAATACTCTGTATATCTTGATTTATTAGCTATTAATTACTTTTTAGGATCATCCCTTATAATGTATATAGGGATGTCAAATTAGTTTTTTAAATGGAAGCATACATTATTAATTATATTATAAAATAGGAAATTATCTAATAAAGAAAATGATTGGTCAATAACAACTTTTGGACCAATATCTCAGAAGTTATTAACTGTTTAAGTTATGACTAGAAGTAAAGAGTGGGTGCTGCTATTTTTATCACTAGTTATTTTCCATTGGTACTCTTTGCCCTGCATGGTATAAAAATGAGAATAACATCTAGAGTTGAAGGATTTTTACTAGTTGATTCATTAGTAAAGGCATTGACATTTTCACAGGTAGAATCAGTGGTTTCTTCATTAAATGGAATATTATTCTTAAATCAAAAAATAGTTGGAGTTAAATTTTTAGTATATACAATTTTTTTGTTATTAATAATTACTTGTGGTAGTGATGAATTATCTGATTGTTTGACAATGATTTTATCAGTTGAGGAATTTTCATTAGATTTCCCATGTTTTTTTAATGAATCACCATAGCTCTTCATATTAACCCTAATTTCTAGAAAAAATATAAAATAAGATAGAGAGTTCAAAATTTTTCACCTTACTGATTTCATCTTCTTTGCCTTAACCCCAACTACTTGGGGTCGGCCACCCTTATCCTAAACTTCCACTTGACAAAATCGCCTAAGTTTTATTCATGATACCTCATACTATTTGACAAAAATTTTATATTGGCTGTCTACCTGATGCAACCTCATTAATAGCCTCTTACGACTAGCAGAGAGGCAGTGGAAGTATTCTTATCCCCTAACCACAGGAAAGATTTTTGAACCAACATAAATTAAAAATATTAAATTTTAATCCAGGAAAGTTTTATTGTTAAAATTTCTGATGGTATTGTTGAAAGTTTATTAGTATTTAAATTGTATAGCATAATACATTTTATTTTTCTACTTTGTATTTTAAAGCTTTGCTTTTTCTTTTAATTATGCCACCAGTCTTACTGATATGAGAAATATAACAGGAAATGACAATTTAATAGAATAAATAAAGGATGATTCTTTTAACGCTAGAGACTCAATTTCTCTTAAAATTATTAGTTTTTTGAATATTTTTTTTCTTATTTTATTAATATATAACTTATAAAAAAAAAAAAAATAATATATAATGCATTTCCATTTATCAGTTATAAAATTATTTTTAGGTTCCTCCCTTATATCTTATAAGGGTGTGAACTTTATTTTTTTTAATGGCAACATACATATTAAGGTACTTATAAAATAGTAAATGACTTAATGAAGAAAATAAATGATCGAGTAATCAACCAGTTAATATAAGAGTATATAAATGTAATCAAGTAGTTTATGATAAACACTATATTTTTTCTCGTAAAAAATATTTTTTGTAAATAATTGTAAAATTAAATAATTTTTTTTTCTTAAGGCATCAGTGAGAAATTGTTTTATTCGTGGATCTGTAGTACGCTATGTACAATTACCTGCAGATGAAGTTGACACACAATTGTTGCAAGATGCTGCACGTAAAGAAGCAACTATTGCTAGATAATATTATTGAAATGTATTTAATATAAGTCATTTATTTTTAAGAAAATATAAACTAATAATTAAGTAAAAAATAAATCTGTTTTTATCCTTATAAATAATTATGTATGAGATATTCTTTTGCATGATTAATTTATTGCTAAAAATAATATTTATACATACTTATATTATTTTATTTGAAAATGTTTTGGTATTATCAGCTTAATTAAAATACATTGTCTACAATAATTGTTACAAGTTAAAAATTGCTTTGAGATAATGCAAACTTAATAGCTATTTAAGATTGAATATTAATAAAATCGTTACAAAATTAAATCTAGTTAATAAAAAAAAGTTATTTTGAATATATTTAATATTAAATATTTTGATTTTAATATTGACTATTTTAGTACATACACATGTACTATATTTGACTAAATGATAATCTTACTAATCATTCGTAATTCAAATATTATTTAATACAGAAAATTTTTTAGTTTTTCTTACATTTAAATTTTTTCTTACTGTAGGAATTTATTCTTATAGTTGATGGAGTAGTATTCACTTTTAATTAAATTTAAAATTCAAATTTTTTTTATAAATGTTATATTATATTGTCATCTACGTGAAATCTAATAATTGATGGTTAACAATACTAGTAATACATTTTACTGTATTAATAAATATATACTTTTATGAAGTATAAATGTATATTTTTTCTCACAAATAATACTGAAAGATATATTATCTTGTGATTATATTTATTTAAAACAATTATAGTAGGTGGAATTTTTTTCACATTATCTTATTGAAAAATCAACCTGATATACCAGGTAATTGTGAACATTTTGGAATAATTAAATAATTTGATGAAAAACTACGTAGTTAACATATTGTTAACAATTATGGGGCTTAATATTTAAAACAAAATGTTGACTCTAAGCTAGGTTTTAAGGAAAATTTTGGTACTCATGATTCTGAATTCAATATTTTTTTTATAGTTTTATGAATATTTTTTAGGTATTCTAATCAAAACAAAATACATATATTGCAAATCAATGTAAATTTTAAAGTAATAAATAATAGCAATATTTAATGTAATGTATTTCAATGTAATAACAAGATTTGTATTTTACAACAGATGCAAGATTTTAATAGATAACAAAATATGATTTTATTTCTAAAAATCTTAAAAATAAATGCATTTCAAATCTCATTCTGATAAAAATTTTAGGTTAATGTAACTACTAATTTTATATTATTTTAAAATTTGCATAAGGAAAAGTACATGGACACACATTAAATCTAACTTATGGTTATTGTATCCAAATTAAACAGGTCCTATTAAACGCTTGCAAACCTAATGGAATATATATGTGAACTCCATTAGTTTTATCTAGCGCATTACACATCAATATTATTTATTTGATAGAATGGAGTATTTATAGATATTTTAAAAGTAAAATTACCAAAATCTGGTATAAAAGAAAAATTTTGTAAATGGGTGTACCTTAAGAAGTGAAATTAATACTAATTTTATTGTTGTCATATTTAATTTTAGGACTTTTTGGAAAGAAATTGACGTTTTCGTGTTAAATTTTTTATACAAATGTAATAAATATTTGTAAAATTGAAAATAAAAAAAAAATAGTAGTTTAATAGTTGTAACTCAAAATACTTGACCAATAATCTGGGTGTAAAGTTTTGATTACAATTATGATGGTATTTAATTAGAATGTTACATGAAATAAAAACGAATTGAATAAAAATGTAATATTTAATTATTATATTATAAACATTGTAAAATAATCATAACACATATAACACTAATAAATTCTCGACTCAAGCAATTATTTTAATTAATTTTAAAATTCATAATTTAATGATTTTTGTATTTTTCTAACTTTTTACGTACATGTTATTTACAAACATAAATTTAATCTCATTGAATTGAGGCTTTTAATGAATTTTGACGGTTATTACACAATATCACTGAATTAAAATAATTCTATACAAAACTGCCGAGTTCTTAAACTTTACAAGTAAAAAAAAAAAAAAAACAATTATACATAGAAGACAGGGTCAAAGAAGAACAAAAATGGGATGAGCCGAAAACAACTTGAAAGAAGTTGCGCAAATTTGATACATTAGTGTTCATTGCTACTAAAGTATGAATTTTGCATCAGGTACAATTTATCAATGGGATTGGCCTGTTGCCCCTGCATGACGGATGCAGAACCAGCGTGATGGTGTTGCAAGCCATGGTGGGTACCATGCACGACCGATAGATCCAGCGACATTGTGTCCGAACCGATATCATCGGCCGCTGTGGTGCTACCGTCGAGCGACACATCGGAACTGCAGAAACTGTCTTCGGAATGGTCACCGGCAAACGTACCTGTAACCAAACGCAAGTGTGATCAGGTCGAAATAGTTATATTTATAATTTACTAATTGACTAAAGTCATTCGACGCTTTACTTACCTTCGGGCGAGTACGGATTGTTGGGGTTGAGCGGTTGACTGTTCTGATAGTTTGAGTCGCTGCTATCGTGCATGCTCAGAGTGCTCAGACTTAAATAGTGATCTACGAAAAGACAATAGAGTTATTTTTATCATTAAACGAAAAAAGCTCTAAAAACTTACCTCCTGAACAGACACTAGACGCAGTGTTGGTTGCATGTTCTGTGTCATTTTTGTCCGCACTGTTAGTATTGTTATTGTTGTTGTTCCCAGAGTTTTTGTCGTCCTGTTTGCTTTTCCTTTGAATTTTTTTAATTTTCGCCCTCTGATTTTGGAACCACACCTGGACCACTCTTACGCTAAGACCCGTGTCCTTGGCAAGAGCTTCACGCACTTTTCTACACGGTTTTGGACTAACTTCGAATGACGCCTTGAACTGTCGTCGTTGCACCGAGGTTAATATAGTTCTGGGTCTTTTTGGACCACGACGGCCGTCTCTGGGTCTACAGTTTTCATCTACCGACAGATTTTCGTCCACTATAAAATAAAAACAGATATGATTAATTTTTTTTTGAAAATTCTCTTCTGCTTTCTCTTTATCACAACTACTTGGGGTCGATCATCTCTATACTAAACTTCCACTTGACATGATCTTAAACGACATCTATACATAAACAAACAGTCCTCATATTACCTCCAAGTTTTTCCAACCATCATTTTTTTCGATCTTTCTTTTTTTCTTCTTCTTCCTTTAACACTTATTTCCATAACTGTTCTTACAGCTATCAATTTCTTTCTCCTCATAACATGACCAAATCATCTATATCTACTTTATACACAATCAACGCTACTCCTATGCTTCTCTTGTATATTTATTTCTTATGCTATTTTGTATTTTTATCAGTCCTCTACTCACTTAATTAAGTATTCTTATCTTTGTCACACTCATTCTCTGCTCTCTTCTTGATCCATTCGCACTTAATCCTTTGCCTCACCGCAACCTAGACAATACCACTATTCCATCGCGTCCTCGTTTATTGTTATTACTTTCTTTATTTCATCGACTCGTGTTCTCTTCATCAAGCTTATACTATACATATATACTCTTTCTTATTTCTAGTAATCTTTAATCTCTTTAATAAAGAATTAATTTCCATACCTCAAGCTTTTGGTTAACTTCCTCAACATTTTCCACATTTCCAATAGCACTTCAGCAGGTTCTATTGTTTTTTTCTATTCCATAGATGACACAGCCATCTATACTTACTTCTCACTAATTAAACACATCAGTTTTTCATTACATAAAATATCTTCTAAAGCCTATTTTGGATACTTGTTATTCAGTAATTTTTCAAATTATCCTTTCTATCTTTTTTTACGCCCTCGTCATTTTTTATACACTATACATTTTGAAAATACTTGGATCGTTTTTTTCTAACTTTCGCTAAATTATAAATATCTTTTTCACCTTCCTTTGTTCCTAATTTATCATGTTTCGATTCTTAACACAAACTTATATAATCTATCCAATATTTTCTCCTTCTACTATTCTTAAAACTTCTTTTTCTTATTCGTTTAATTTTCTGAACTTTATTATGTGAATTCTAAAAAAAAATATTTAATTAATCCATACTCTTACCGATTGTCTGAGGACTAGCCACTGACTGTTGCATAAGGAAAATTTCTTTTTCGTAGTCCGTTCTGCAAAAGAGCTGACCGCCACCAGCCCTGACCACGTACTGTTGTCCTTTTTGAAGCGGTTGCATACAAGCTACGCATGCAAAACAGCCCACATGATAAACATGATTAGGCCCAGCTCGCATTACTAACTCTCTAGGACTCAGTGAATCGCCACACCTGCCGCATTTGACGCCAAATAACCTAAAATCGTAGAACTTGAAATTTAAACGGTTTGAGGCTTTATGGTCAGATTATATTATTCAACTTACCTTTCGTAATCGTTTTTGCAGTACAATCCGTTGTGACGATAGTAACATGACGTGGATAACGGGATGCCGCACGCAGAGCATGTGACACACTGTTCGTGCCAACTGCTGGAACCTACTCGCATGAGAAATCTGTCAATAATCTTTAGGCCGCATCCTTCACAACAAGCTGGACCATCGCAAACATTTTCCACTAAAATAAGGCAAAAATTAAGTTAAATAAAAAATGCTCGAGTAGAACTCTTAATCTCTAAAAAAAAAAAAAACACATTTTATAAGGTTAGAATAATTAGTGAGTGTATTAATTATAGATTGGCAATCTTTTTAGAAAAGAGAAATTTTCTATTATTTTTTATTATGTGAGATACATAATTTTTTTTTTATAAGTTGAAGTTATTGAGATAAAGTGAAAGTAATAAACATTTTTAACGTAATAATTCGATGTCCGTGTTCAAAATTTCATCCATACGTTATTATGACATTTAAAATTTTAAAGTCATCGAAAAAAAAAATAGTCCACTACAATATTAATTCTTTTACACATTTTGTTTTAAGCATAACAACTAAATTATACTTATAATTAAGTTTTCAAAACAAAACCGCTGAAATTAATTATTTTAAATATTTATAGTTCTAACTGATGTGTCTACATTATTCTATTTATTTAAATAACTCTAAAATTATATTTTTTTATATTCTAAGCGTTAAATTTTTTTAAGACGCATTTAAATGGTAAAAATATAATGTATACAGAGTGATTTTTTTATCATTACTCACTCAATTACTAGCAGAATAAATATAATTTAAACATTTTTTTTTTTGGTTTTCTTTAGTTACACATTATTCTTGAATTATTAACTATTTAAAACTTTTTATGTTCATCCCTTATGCCTTGCAAAGGTGTCAACTTTGTTTTTTTAAATGGGAACACTTACTTTGAATTTAATAAAATGTTTGGAGTTTTAACTAAATAGTAAATGGCATTTGAACTTTTAATTAGTTTATTAGATTAAAGTTTCAAATTTTTGAGTTAATATACATGTATAATACACAAGGGATTATAAATACAGGTAGCTAATTGGATTATTATACATTGCTGTCACAGTCACGGATTGTTTATTATCAATTATGACTATCAATACGTTCTGTATTGTCAGTTAGTGTATTTATAAACTCGCAACAATGTGCCTTACCACCATTGATAATAACAATGCTGTGTACCTGCTAATATCGATGTCATAAAAAACCAATTAGCTACCTGTATTTGTAATCCCTTGTGTATTATACATGAATATTAACTCAAAAATTTCAAAATTTCAAACTTTAAATGTTTATATATAATAAATAAATAAAGTTATACTAAAAATTCAAATGCCATTTACTATTAAATTAAAAACTCAAACATTTTATTAAATTCAAAATATGTGTTCCCATTTAAAAAGCTTAGTTGACACCCTTGCAAGGCATAAGGGATGAACATAAAAAGTTTTAAATAGTTAATAATTCAAGAATAATGTGTAACTAAAAAAAAAAAACAAAAATAAAAATAAAAATGCTTAAATTATTATTACTCTGTAAGTAATTGAGTGGGTTATGATAAAAAAATCACCCTGTATATATATATATATTCTTTTTCTTAAAACAATTTTCTAAGTTTCAGCTGCATAAAAAATTCGTAGAGTGCTATGTTTAGTTGGAATGTGACAATACATGTGTGTTTTTTGTTGAAGCTGAAATAGGCGTGTCCTATTCCTTTTTTTTCTCAGATAATATTTCTTTATACTCGCAACTAATTTACAAATTGCGGTTCTATTCTAAAAATAATCAATAAAGATAATTGTAATTAAAAAAAAAAATGTAGTAATTGCTTTTAAATATTTAGAAATTATTTTTATCAATAAATGAAGAATATTTATTGAAGGCAACCATTTAAGTGAAGTGAATTAATAACCGTGTACAAACTCTGAAGTAATATTCATGAGTAACATCCGATTATATATATTTAAACGATAATATAATTTAATAAAATGAAATAAGTAATTACAAATTTTCCAAGAGAGTTTTCAGTAAAACGAAACTGGAATAAATTATTACATTGAAAAATAAATAAAAATATAACTATCGTAAACATAATATAATATATTAATAGTTAATATAATATATTAAAAAAGAAAAGAAAATGGACAATATTAAGTTGTTTAAAAATGTGCGAGTGGCCAGTTAAATTTGAATTATTGCATACTTATTAATCATTCTATACATCACGTTCAATGGCTACAATATATTATCAAAGTAGATGTGAACAATAACTGTTGGAATAGCTAAATAAATGGCTGAATTAACTGAATATTCCAACTGTCTTAATTGCAGTTATCACTATATTAATCTTTTATATGGTTATACTAAACGTATTTGTTCTGTGCATTACTGTGGACTATTAAAATTGTCTACTCATTTCACATTTGATTCTATCTAAGGTTAGCCTAGTATATTATTGATAATTTAAAAAGAAGAAAATTAACTTTTGTTGGCAATTATAGGCTATAGTTGTTTACGGATATAGATATTTATGGAAAATCCAATTGAATTTAGGATAATATAGAAGATGAATAATAATATAATTAATGTTCAACAGGTTCAGTGCTTAAAGATGCATTTTGAAGTCATGTGTACTTCGACAATTTAAGTAACTAGGTAGGTTTTCAGCTGTCTCACCAAAAACAAGTCGCCATGAGTTTATTCGGTTAAAATCAATTCAACCTAAGAAAATTATTTGTATTATCTTTTCAATCATACCAACATTTGTAATGAGCACGTTGTTCCTTAAAGAATGTTCATAATTAACCATAGCTAAAGCTGGCGTATTAAGCTTTTGTATAATTTAATATGAACTAGTTAATTACTAGTCATTAAAAAAATAACAAAGATTGTGCTTACAGCAAGTTTCATAGTCATTGTATAATGCAAACTCGTACATTAAATAAAGCGTCATTAACACCCTACTAAATATCCCCACGCGATTGTTCAAATTACCCAAACACAAAAGTTTTTCAATAGTAAAACAAAAATATTACGTATTAAAAAACCCAAAAATACAATTTTAGAACCTTTAATAGGCTCATGTTTCTTTTAAACACAATCAATTTTTGTCCCTTATATAATTCAATGTCAAAGAAAATCTTTTGTTATCTAGTTAAAAATTTAATTTATGTAATAAGAGCCATTATATTAATTTTTCTAAAAAGTAAAAGTTGTTTGTCTATTTTTTTAGTATCTAACCCGTAGAAACTAAATCATATTTAGTTTCAAAATGGAAAAAATAAACATGTGCGATTCTTTTGATTGTTTATGAGATTTTATTGATACATGTATTTAATTTGAAAGTGAGTACTTACAATTGGACAGTCTGGGAAATCCATCCATGTCTCTAACGACGTGTCGATGGAGTATGTCGAGCATTGTTTGAATGTTGTCGTTTGCTGGACGCGACTGAAGTTACATAAACACGTCGAATTTAAAAATTTGGCACACCGTTGGGACTCTATTCGAATTGTTGTTCACGCACGTTCGTTTTTCAAGTTGTGCACAGCGGCCTACGTGCGACAAGCCATCACCGCTAAAGGCACACTACACCATCGACTTGGGCCAGCGGGCGTCTATGGCGCACGGGAATACTGCGGTGAACGCCTCCCGTTGTTATAGTTGGTTATGGGGACGACCCATCGATCGGCTGTCCGTCCAACCGCACCTCACGATGGTAGACCCGCTCACTTGCCGGGGTGTGTAGCCCGGTACGTCGCAACAGTGTGCATAGAGCGGCGGCAGTCGATGATGGGCGCATAGGAGTGACTGTCAAGATGTGAGTATGTGTGTACGAGTACACAATTCTTCTCACCCGTGCAATGTGTGTAAGTATGTACTGACGTATGGATAAGTGTACTATGTACATCTTACACTTTATACATATTCTTTTATTGACGTTCTCCCTAAAAGCGGTTTGGCATTACAGTCACCTTCTATATAGGACCTGGCGACAAACATATACGACGACGCCGGCACTTATCGCCACTTCAGTTTTAATATTACTTAATAAAATGTTAAGTTGTTTAGCTCGCTTTGATGTGAATTCTGATACACAACGACACCTCTTCACTATCATCTGAAAAATGTTACCAATTTCGTTTTATTCCAAAATACAAACATATATTTTTAATAAAAATTTATCTGTTTTTTTATTTTACAGAATAAAATAGATTACTTTGCTCTCGAACTAAGGATCGAAAAATGTTTAACTTTAACAAGTTTAAGTATATTATGTAATACAATATGGTAGGCGTATCATTTTTTAATTCAGAATAGTTCTGGGCGATTAACTATAAATCAAAGTTAATAGTAACCTACGTTTTAGAATTTTCAGAAAACAATTTAATCCAATTCCATTTTCACCCAATTAAAATAGTATTAACTTAGGTTTTTTTAACTTAAATATATAATACATGTTTAACTAGCTATTAGATATGTTATATACTTAATATGTTTAATACATAATAATTTCATCTAAAAAGCAAAATACTTTATTAATAAAAGAGACGAAATTGGACATTTTTTTTTTTTAATTATAGCAGATATATGATTAATTTCTGAAAATAAATAATTATGATATATTTTATACTTTTACAGATATTGCGTGAGGAATAGTTAATTAATCACTTTGTATTTAACTTACAGGAAGTCTAATATGTTCTAACCACCCTTTTGATATAATTGACACTGTAATTTTCTTTTCTTATAATTTTTGCTTTTATAGACTATGTTAAAAATATATTTTTTTATTATTTGTTTTAAAATAAAAAAATATACAAAAAATTTTTTAAAAAGTTTAAAACAGCCATTTATAGCACATTTTTACAACAAATTTTGATGGGTCAATAACAACCCTAAGGTAAGTTTTGATTTACAAGCATTTTAATTTACAAGAGTGGGGATGTAGAGCGGAAAGACTTGTTTTTTATTCTAGCCGACTGTGCATATAATAGGTATGTGCTCAGGTAAGTACAGCTTGTACTGGTATATATTTATAATGCTTACTCCACCTGCGTTACACACCCACTCTATGTGTTAAATTTTTTTAACTGAATACTTATCATAATGGTTTTATCGATCTATCACAATTTTTGAAAGGGTTAAAAATGGCCGTTTTAAAATTTTGAAAAATATAAAAAAATGTATTTTTATTATTAATAATAAATAATTAAAAATATGCTTTACAAGTTTCTAAATGCAAAAATGTAAATAAAAAATTTTACAGCAAATTGTTATATTATATAATATTTAATTACTGTATGTATTAAAAACAATATAATGTTTGAATTGTTAAAGTACTTTTAAATATAAAATACTAGCCTTAAAACAAGATCAAGGAAATAATTATAGGCTAACACAACGAATTCATAGGTTTTGCACCAATGCCATTTGTATAAAATAAAAAATGTCAATAATTAGTATTAGATTAAAACAATTGCCCTCCATTATAGATTCTGGTTTTTGTCTTCTATTGACTTCAAAAATAGTTTTATCAGTTCATTCATTGTATTAATATAAATAGTAGTTCGTATATTTTAAGCAAATAATAATATTAAAAAAAAACCTTAAATTATTATAAAAATTATAATAGGTAAAAAATATTACTTGAAATAGTTTCAAAACAATTTTAGTGATTAATTAATAATAAACGCTAATATTGATATTATTATTAATAAAATGGATTATTTGATTCGAGAGTTATTTTCTTTTTGCTGTTTTTCTTCTTTCATCCTTTCATAGCCTTGGGTGGCATTTTCATGTCTTTCTTTGTTTTCAGCTTCTGTTTGAATATCATCTAGTCTTTCTTTCTCTGTTATTTGAGCATATTTGCCGTTATAGTAAGGTACATACTGAAGCACAGTACGCCATTCTGTCATATAACACAAAATGACGAATCCCGTGACACCGTATGCCATACCACTTAATCCCCTTGAAAATAAAAAAAACGAGCATATTAGAATGTTTTTGGTAGTTCGATTGATTTCCAAACCAACAAATATTTAAAATGAGTAAAATTTGCAGATTTATAAGAACGGATGTAATGCATAATTGGAGTGATCAATAAGCAAATTGTTTATTTAATCTTTCGCATAAGTTATGTCAATGCAAATAAGTAGTGGATCTTAGTGTAGAAATAAATGTAGTAGATTATTACGCTGATTGCAAATTTTTCAAACTAAGTCATTTGTTTTATTGAAAATAAGATTACAACAAATAAATAAAATGTTTTTAACATAGATAATGATAAAAATGAAAATTTAGCTCTGAAGCAAAAGTCATTTGTCATTATATACTTTTCAAAAAAAGCTTAGTTTTGTACTATAAATTATGAAAAAGAGGTTCACGATGAAACTATATTGAACAATTTCTCAGACTATTAATTAGTAATGAGGTATAGATAATAGGTTAAAGTTAATCTATACGTTATAATTGCTGACGTTCAAAACTTAAGTTTTAATATTGAGGCGTTCAATAGAATGTACTTTATATAACAACTTATTATTAATAATATTGTTATGAGTAGATATTGAGAAGATTTTAATACATGTAAATTGATTTAACGATTAATATTTCGCTCAAAAATTATCTACCCTCTTACAAAAAGTAAAAATAGTTTAATGGATTTAATTTAAAATACATAAGCATATAGTTGTTTTTTAGGTATTTATTCAAACCTCAAGAAGGCCGTACAATTTTTAATAGAAAATCATTTAATTAGATTAAAAAGTGAAGTTAATTTTATGCAATCAAATTTATATTATTGCTTTACTTACCAAACCTTCAAATATTTAACACTTCTGTTGAGTTTTGAAATAACAGATTTGGATCGATTCAATGACATTGTTGTGGTTTTGAACTGTAGTATAGTTACTGTTTTTCTAAACATAATATATGAATTTTGATTGCGTTGATTCTATAATTGAAATGGATCTGTAATAGAGTATAAGTTATTAGAGAAAACTGCGTAAAAATTATATGCATAGATTACTTAATTATTTTTTAATAACCGGCTAAGTGTTCCGGTATACTGGTATGAGTTTCTTGTTGTTGTTATGAAATTCGTCAACACATTATAATCAGGGATATCTAAAATGCTGCTAGTGTTCCAAAATGAAACAAAAATATGTTGTTACCATTTCAGATGGCAGTTTCACATTTATTTCCTCCATGATTACCCATGGAATTAACAACTTTATAGAATGCAACAGTCATTACTATTAATACTGTTAGATATTGTTTTTATTTTAATTACATTTGGCAGATTATAATTTTTAATTAAGTAATCGTATTACATCGAAAATTTAAAGAGTATCAAACGAGAACATTTTCGTATATTAACGTTATTAGCGTAGTTTCCAAGTAAGTAAAGTTCATGATTAAAAAAAAATATAATAAGTAGTATTCTTATACATTATATAAGTCAAATTATTAATTGCATAGACATAGGTGCAGCTAGAATACATTTGAGGCGATTAAATCATTTTTCCTCCTATATAAATATGTTTTTATATAAAAATACATACAATTTTTTTATTTAGGTAAGGGCAAATCCCCTAGTTGCATGTAAGTGCATAGAGCTTTTCTATTTATTACATGAAATTTAATTTTAGTGTTATCATGTGTTCTTATTTATACCTACAAAAATTATATGTATATATTTTCCTAGCTAAATATATATATTAGGTAGAAGATGTATAAAATATCAAATAAAATAAATAAGAGTTTTATTTAACTTCTATAGTTTTGTTATTTTTTTTTATTAAATAAAAAAATTCCTTTTTTTTAAATATATTTATTTGATAAATAAGAATTAAATGTATTCTTTGAATCGGATTGAAAAATTTTGACTTATTGAGGTTTGTTTTTCATCCTCAAATTGATAAAAAATTTATTTAATGGTTATTGGGTCTATGAATTATAGGTATTTTTTAGTTTTTAACTTAATCTCTACATTTTATTTTCGAAATGGAACAATATTAGTTTAGGTTTAATTTAAGACAAACTTCTGAAACCTCTTAGCTCAACAATATATTTCGGTCTTGTGTAGCTTATAAGATATACATATACAGCACCAAATATGCAGTATATTTCTTTCGGTAATTTTTTTTAGAGGCTTAGCTTTTTATGTTTTTAGAATGTATTTTCTTTTGTTCATTACTTATTTAATAATTTTTAACAAAAATAAATTATTTTATCTTACACAAGTGGTTAGGGTCTACTCTAAATAAATCTAGAAAATAATTGATGGTTTAAACTAATAAACAATATAATGACATAGTTATTGTACTTTAACACAGTGGCGTAGCCTAAATTTCATAATGGAGGGCTCACAGTAAAATAATCTACTAAATTATTTATTTTGTACATATTTTACATTTTTAATTCCATATTTTGGATCATTTTTTTTGGCTCATTACTTTTATTATTATTTTAGAGATGAATATTGCTATGAATAGGGGAAGGCCTGAGTCCTCTCGTCCCCTCGCTACGACACTGCTATTACATGCATATGTTACACATCACTAATAGTAACCTAATAAACACAACATTTACAGTTTTAATTTAAATATTTTCTAAAAATAAATTTTATTAAGGAAAACTTAAAAAAATTTGAACACTTTAGCCCTTCAAATTTTTTAATGTTTCACCTAGAAATAGTTTTGCAATATAATCCCAGAAAAAAGCGACCATTAGACACATCTCTCATTTCTATGGATCGTTGTTAAAGCAAATGAGTCTTTAATTTATAATGTATTACATTCAATGAGTGCGAAGACTCATAAATAATTTATCAAAAATCCTGTATTATAAGATATTTCTCTTTAGAATAGATGGTAGTTGTTTATGTGTTACCGTTTCTTTTAAGATCGGTCTTTTTCTTCGATATTTTCTTGAGGTGTAACCATTTTAATTAAGTTCAATCATTAATCACACGATATCCGAGGGTTGGAACAAAAACCGATTGTCCGGACGTGAAAAATCCGAAAGAGAAATTACGGCCGTTTCTTATGTACACACACATACACAGATTACTTTAGGGACAATGTTATAAGTTAGTTTAGCCGGAGAAGAACAAAGGAAAAATTGAAACGAGGGGAAAGAGAAAACTGTAGTAGTTAAATATAACAGAAGAAATATAAGTAAGAATAATTTGTTTTTGTCCGTTATAAATGTGCTCTCTTTAGTTTCATCGTATACAATCAAAAGTCAAAATTTATTAATAAATATTAATTTTAGGAAGTTTTAAAAAAGGAATATGTGATGTAAATGATTTTTAGACAAATACTTTGTGCTATATGTACGTTTTTTTTGTAAGTAGCACAACTAACTAGCGTTGATAAAATAATACTTAAAGGCACATAAGGAATTTTTTCATCTATAATGTTAAAATTTGTACTTAAAATAAAGATCATTAAAAATTATAAAAAAGTAAATACTGATCTAAAAGATTCGCCTAATTATGTACCTAATTTTAATTGTGATTTTTTGGAGGGGGATAGTTTCTTTGTAATGTGTTTTAATAGTATTTAGATCACACAGTTTTCGAAAGTGACAAAACTAAAAGCATAAAATAGTAGCCTTTTAAAAATTTATGTGATTTAAGATAGTACAAAAAGTTATTAACTGTATAATTCGTTAACTAATTTTATCTTTAATCTAAAATTAAACTAGGCTTTGAGTGTTCATGAGGTTTTCAGTTGCGTCTTTAGAAATTTTAAATGGATAAGGTCCAGATAATATTTAGAACGTTTAATAGAGAAGAGCTTCACATCTTCACTACTTCCAATATCATGTTTTTATGTCCATGAGTGGCTGGATCTATGGATCCCCAGTAAATAAGTCACTGTTTTTTTGTTGAATTGTATGATAATCAGAGCCCTTTCCAGAGTCATTGCGATGAATTCGTATAAAGGTCGTATAAATAATGATAATTTTAATAAAAAATGTTTAGGTTGGAGGGACTTTCCAGCATGGGTGGATAAAAGTCGAGACTTGCGATGTTAAATTCCAGTCAGTCTGGAATGTCGAGGGTCATCCGTCACGAGCAAAACGAGCTGTATCTAATATCCTCGTCAGGGGTTGCCAAAAGTCCACGACGTTTCGACGAAGGGTAGACAGCTGTTTCCGAGCTGTTAGTCACGCCGAGGAATTTTTGCACAAACATTAAACATCCCTAACACGTATTCATCGTCATGGTCTTTAAAGCCCCTATATATGTATATATATATAGTTGCATATAAAAACTAGATTTTGCATACAACCATGATAAAGTAATATGCTTTCGAATATTTTTTGCGTTAATGTAAAACGGTACATGGAATAATCGATAGGATTAATTAGTCAAGAATACTTCATCGATTTTCCGAAAAATATACCAACATTTTAAATAAAATTGTAATATTTTTATTTAACATGTTTATTTGGTGTTATTTTAAGTACTTAATAATGAATACTGGTAAAAAAATTTGTGAAAGTTTGTAGTCAATGTAATTGGTAAAAGCTCTTCATTGACATTAAGGGTTTAAGAGTAGTCAGAGGGGTCAAAAAATAAGTATTTTAAATGTATACATATTTTTTTGGTAGTAGTTTAATTTATTTATAAAACAAATAATTCTAAGTTATTATATTATGTTTTAACTTTATTTGACAAAAAATAAAAAAAAAATGTTGTGTACTGAGTTATAGCTATATTTGTTGGATCCTTCATCACAAATCATACTTTGCCATCACCAACATAAAATTTTACTGGTTCATAAAATCATTAATTAAATAAAAAAAATCATTAGTTTAATAGTACATTATACAGAGTGTTCAGTAAATAAGGAAACGAATTTCTATTGTACTCATTGTTTGTAACAATTTAACTGTTTCCTAACTTAGTGAACACCCTGTATAGTATTTAATCGAAGATTTTTATTTTGAAAATAAACAAGATGGATGCCCTCTGATCGTTTATTTACAGTTTTTCAAAGAAAAAAGCACCATTTTATTGTTAAAAAATATACAATTTTTAATAAAAGAAAAATTCAAGCACTAGTTATTTTATGCTTTCAATAAGCTGTATAAATTTCATTCAAATCCGTCGAGTGGTTTTTGAATCACTGAGGGGTGTTCAACAAATATAGCCATAATATAGACTACAACATCTTTATTTTAATTTTAATTTTTGTCAAATAAAGTTAAAACATAACATAATAACTTTGTTGTATAAAATAAGTAAAAGTACTGTCCAAAAAAATTATTTAATACTAATTCTTTACCCCTTTCACAATCCCTATTAAATGGTAAACATTGTCAGAATAAAGTTACCAAAGAATTATTTTAGTGTAATTTTTTTTTTTTTTTAAGTTTTAAGTATGCTACTTTTTTTTAATATTAGCATCAATAAAATCGAATTTTTATAAACGAACACAGTATAAATTCTCTTCTATATAAATTCGATTTTATGTATTATATAAACATAATACAATATAAATTCGCTCTTCTACTCCATCTGTAATATCTTTTGTCTTGCATTTTTATAAAATCTCATTTTTTTATTTCACCAAATCTTAAGATAATTATTTTAAGTTCAAAGAAATTGTAAATATTACACGTAGTAGCTCTTTCTTTGAAATTGAATATTATTTAGCTGTTGACGCTGTTCTTCTATTTTTATTACTTTCCTAATTTTTTTGTTTAAGTATAAATATTAGTGGTTTTCTTTTCATTTGCCTATTAGAATTTTTGTCGACTTCTCAATTAGAGTGTCAATAATGGTTTAGTATTTTTTTTTTCAAGAAAAATGCTTCGTCAAAAATGTTAGATTTTTGACAAAAATATTTCCAAATAATTCTTTTAATATTTATCTTAATGAAAAATATTATGGATGATAACAGTATTCTAATAATATTGTCTAGAAGTTTTGTAGAACAACTTAGTTTGTATTATTACTTTTATTATCGATAATTGTAAAAAATTTTCATAAATTTATTCAAATTAAACAAGGTGATGATTTTTTTTTTAACGCGTATTTATCTAGATGTCAAAGTTTTTATGTACTTACTAACATCATGTGTTTTAATAGAGAACGCGCATTTTCAGATTTATCCAGTAAAACATCATAAGTTTTAAAATTAACGTATGTTTATATGAAAATGTATAAATTTTAGACAATTTGGCACATCGTTAACTTTGCTGGTTGGATAAAAAGTAATAATAATAAAAATGAAAGAGGAATGAAATGAAAATACCTATTAAAATAAAATAATAAGTTAGCTGAGATGTTTGTATTATATTATGTATAGAGAAATATAAACCATCTTTTTCATGGGAACTTTTGAAAAATAAAAGTAGAGGGAAGGACTTTAATGGAGCTAAACCGACTGTTAAACAACAAACCTACTACTCCCTTTCCCTTCAGGTCTTCCACGAGTTCGTAGCCAAATGACAATTACAAAGGTTCTATCATCACCGCTGTTGCTACACATTATGTCTATACGCGTTCTAGAGCTTTTGTACTGTTGTAGCTGAGTTTATTAAAAACGTTCTAACGTCACATGTATTTACAAAGTCTAACTTTCACCCGCCCATAGTTATAAACACGGAATAGTATACATGTATATAGACAAGTACTGTAATTTATAGATGGAACCAGAGATTTTTTTCTCTTTTTCATTTTAAGTTCTTTTTTTTATGTGTACATTTATACATGCCTTCTTTACAGCAACGGAAGATTTTTTAATATTGTCAACCCAGACTATTAAGTAAATGCGCATTGTACGCCAGTATTGTATGCAACAATCCCATTTTTTTTACAAAGAAAAAAGTTATCATTTGATACCATTAGACAAAGAGATTTTTCCTTAGTAAAATTGAATAAAATCTATTATTGCACTTTGTGTTCGTCCATTTTAACTACTTCAGTCTATTTCAGAAAAAATTACACAGAAAAATGTAATCTTTTTCTAACTAAAAATTGTTTGCATAATGGCACTAAGGTTAACTTTATCAAAAGTTCATTATGTTTAAATAATTAAGAACATTATTCCAATATTGTGTAAAATTGATTGATCATTGAATTAAATGGCTAAAAATTGTAAACATAAAAATATTAATTTTAAAACACATTATTGAATCTTATACGTCATAAAAAATATTATTTTATTTTAATTTTAATGTAATTTATCTACAATAAAAATTAGAAAATTCAACATTTTTTAGTAATGTAACTATTCTTATTAAGGATGACGTTATGTGGGCAATATAAAAAATGCAAAAAACAATTGTATTACATACTAATCTATTTTCTTGTGCTAATTGTTTAAAATAAAATAAAATGTATTTTATTTATTTTTAAATTATTATAAAAATAATGTTAAAACGTTTGTGTGCTAATAGAAAAGAATATCAATTTTTCAACGATATTCAAGTATACGCTGTATAACTGACAGCCTGTCCCAGGCCTATAATCCGGAAAACGACACTTATGTAAGTAATTCTAGTAAAATGTGACTTTTCCGATTATTGGTGATAATTCAATTTAAAAATATTTCAAGCGTCTCTTTTGCAACCCGAACAAAACTATAAAATATCTAGGATAGCTTTTAAGCGTGAATTTTTTCTTTTTGGAAAATTGATAACATTTTTTATTGAAAAATGTATCACTTTTACTTATTGACCAATCTGTGCAGTTATATGCACGTGTGATCATATATAAAACTGTATATAATGAACGTGTTTAAATATTATTTTCACTTTGTCGATTCGGTGACGGAAGAAAATGAACACACGTTTATTTGGCACGTGCAGGCCACGCGCATCACCTATCGCAGTGTGTTCTCCAACAGCAATCGGCCAATATCCGCTAGCAATATGCTTTATATTGAAAAACTGTATACAATGTACATACATGATTATTTAAAGTAGATATTTTATTTATGACACAGTGTAGACATCTTACTGCCACACTAGAGCGCCGACAAATTCTGACTACAAAAAAATGGTGAATTAATTTATAACATTTAGTTTAACTTAACTCATGTACAATAATCTGAATGTAATTATATGATATTGCAATCCTTTGGATTACTGATAATTATCTATTGTGAATTATTTGTTAATTATGTCCAATAACACAGTTTGACAACATTTGAGTCACAAAATGTTTATGATTCCAGTAAATTTTTTCACGCTAATTATTTAACATGTTATGACATTTTCTGTGATATTTTAGCATCAATTTAAGTATTTGTACACAAATTATTGTTTTAAATTACTATTTCTATACACAAAATATGACTTAAAAAAAAACTATTGTCTTTATATCCTTTAATTATATTTATCAGTATTTTTATAATAACTTGAGCAAAATTAGAGGTCATTTTATCTAATTTTACCTGTTAGGCCTTTTGAAGTAGAATTTACAGTAGTTCTAAAAAGTAAAACTTTTTTTTACCAATTTTTTTTATTCCAGTTTGTATTGTTATTATTAACTATGATGATATAAAATTATTTTGAGTATTCAAAAATGAATAAAATATTGTTTTTGCATGACTTCTAGTTAATATAATCGCTGTAAACGAGAAAAAAACTGTCGGAAATAATGCATTATTTTATATTTCAATACTTCCACAATTGTTGAATTCGAAAAAAAAAACACAGTCACAAATAATATACATTTACTATTTATGATCTATAGTTAGTCCTTATAAACAGTTATATTTTTCACCGATGAACATTAAACCATAATAAAGGCTGTGAGAATTTCCGTATGGTAGATTTTATTATTGTTCTCGTTGGCTTATCTAAACACAAGTCCTTTACTGAATTCTATACCTTTGCCTTCGTATAGATTTAAACGGTACCGGATGATGTTTTGGGCGCGCCGGGTGGCCTAAGTGAACTACAGGCAAATTGACGCGGCTGCACGTGTCCGGTCGGCCGTCCGGCACCGGCAGATAAGCCGCGGCACGCGACCGACCGTTTAACATTGTACGTCATCGGTGGTAATGTTTAGTTGGCCGGAAAATATTTAGTCCTCGTACACTGTGTGTGTGTGGGATTCGCACGGAAACCATCTGATAAGCTACGGTTTTAGGGGAACGGATCTCATATGGAAACGATTTGCGACGGTTGCTTCATAAAAAACAAATAAAAACAATAATCCTCTTTTTTTTGTTCACCTGACTGACTTCGAATTGCGCAAATCTATTATATTGTTGTTGACATGTACAAAAAGTTTTTTTATCATCTTATCTAGTCTTGAAAATCACATACCTGACTTATGAAACAATTCTTTAAATATGTAAACATCAGTTAAAAATGGTTTTATGAATACCAAAATTACACATATACAATGTTTATTAACTATTAAAAATAATAATAGAAGTAATGAGTAATGTNTGTTTATTAACTATTTAAAATAATAGTAGAAGTAATGAGTAATCTGTAGACAATTTTGTCTACCAAGTAAATCCTTAGTACCTAAAGCCTGATTTATTTGAAAATGTTGGTTTTAATCCGAAAGATATATACGGTATTAGCCACTTTTAAAAAATTCTTTGTGCGTCATTGCTTGAATTTACTTTAAGGATATTACAATTAAATATCTATTTATTTGATAACTGTAGCTCGTTTCATTCAATTTCTTATATTTTGTTTAAATTCGGTGTTAATTATATTTGTCTATAAAACAGATTATGTTATGCTATCCATTTATAACACATATGTTTCATGGAACTCTGGGTAGTCACGCTGTATTATTTTTAATTGAGCAAAACATTTTAAGAGATAACCAAGGCTGTTCGGATCGTAATGTTTTTAAACTGTCTGCGAGTTAAATAACTTTGATGTGTTAAGACAATGTTATCTACTTTAGATCGCACATCGTGTAACACGGTAAAGTTGAACTATTTTACATGAGTTTGTGGTCTCAAATAGACACTCAATACTTTGAGCAAGAAATGACGTGATGATATCAGGGTGACCTCGAGGGACGTTTAATGCAACCCCATAGGCTATAACACTGTCGTCGATACTATTGCCGTGCACCGTCCCCGTTTAGACATTTGGCTTTTAACACGACCTCTATTTCTGTATCCTTTTTATACGAATTTCCATAAACTAAGACCATCCTGTTTGTCGACGCTTAAATTAAAAACGGAATTATTCGGTTTTTGGGATATCAGAATAGCATTCGCGCAACCATATAACAAAGGCAAACAACTTACTGGAAAACTTACGATTCTTTCAATGCAAGTGAGTCATGTTGTCAACATATTTGATGTATTTCTGATTATCTATTTTGTTTCAATTTTTTTATTATAATTGTCATTTTAAGCATTTAATAATTGTATATTTAACGAAATATTAAAGTATAAACGACCGACGATTTGTCAATAAAACACAACATAATGCATGTTACTGTGCATTTAGGCATCGTTTCAAACTTATATTATAAACACTAGACGTTCATGCGAAATCGAGTGGCTGTCGAGTGGCCAATTGCGCTTATTGGCAAATAGCTGGACGCGTGTATTCAGATATAAAGCGTAAAAAAAAGGACTCAACAAACAATTTTAGGGTGCTCGCCACTGTTATACGGCTCATTACAAGGGCATACGAGTGCACTCAGCTATCCGACCGTTCTACGACATCTGAATTAATCAAATAGCTAAACTCGTGTATTTATATAAAAAAAATATTAATAAAATATTGTGTGTTTGTTTAAATCATAGAATGTTTAAAATTTAACGGCGTGAGTATCATATATAATATCATTTCTGAAAAAATACTTGAAATATTAAATATTCATAAATTATATTTTTATAAAGTTTTGTAAGGTTTTAAAAATCCTTTGGACTTTTGTTTCATGATGAAATAGAAACATTTTAACCATCACAATTGTTGAATTTTTAATTTAGGGTTAAAATGATTGCAAAGGTAAGACGATAAAAAAATTATGTTATTGAAAATATATTGAATACCCATATGATTAGCATCCCAATATACTTCGTTCATTCAATAAGCTTTAAAAATATTGTTTATAATAATTAGTATCTAAGTAGTGGCATATTTAGGGTTTCAGTGCACCAAAGTAATTTGATTTGATGCCTCCCTAAATTTTTCTGCCGAGGAAAATAATTTTTTTCAATTTATCCAGAAAACATTTTTTTGGCTACCCCACTGCTATAAACCTTTAGGTATCTCACTTATTAAAAACTTAGAATATGCATAAACGCTAGAACATAAATTATAAATAATATTACATATATTTTTACCCGAGTTATATATGATTCATTAGCTAAGACATCACCAAATGTCTTAGGGCTGCCTAATAAATATACAATTATTTGATATAATTCTATATTAAGAATGGTTTGATTATAATCTCAAGAAAAAATTTCATCATTGAAATTATATTTTCACTCTTATGACAAATATTCATATTTTTTATGTTAATGCACCCGAAATATAATTATGTATTTAATGAAAACTTTCCCTATAGTAGAAATTTTTAACGATAACGGTATATGGGAAAATTGATAACCTATTGATAGAATCATTATATACAAACTTTGATACTTTTATGTTAAAATGTCACTACTAGTATGTAAGATTAATGTGTATATTATAAAAATCAAACTTGCGTAATAGAGTTTCTCGAACATTTCTTACAGCGAAATTCTTAAAAATCTGTTTTTTTCTAAGTATTGTTGTATCAATATGCACTTTTATGCTAATTTTCGTTTTGGTCGGTACACTAATGAATGTATGAATAAGTGAACTAATAAGAAAATTATTAAGGTTGTGTAAATTCTAAGGAAACATAAACTTTTGTTTATAGAACAAAGTTATCTAGAGTTATTTTTTTTAATACTGAAAATTATTGATTTTGAATTGTGACAAAAATGTCTTAAGAGTTATTGATTTTTTCTTTGTTTGGCTAAAAATATTTTTAGTTAACAATGAAAAGGTTATTGATATTTTTTTCAATGTCCAGTTGTTAAAACTTCGAGTAGAAACCAATTGTACACTCGAAAACTATTACTTTGGGCTCACGTNGTAAGACATTTTTGTAAGACATAATTACATGTCGTAAGACAAAAATGTCTTACGAGTTATTGATTTTTTCTTTGTTTGGCTAAAAATATTTTTAGTTAACAATGAAACGGTTAATGATATTTTTTTCAATGTCCAGTTGTTAAAACTTCGAGTAGAAACCAATTGTACACTCGAAAACTATTACTTTGGGCTCACGTGGACGCAAAATGGCTGCAAAAGTGGCTTATTATTTTCGGATTTGTTGTCAAACCGCCTGTGGTGGTCTTCTAGCCAACGTTTATGTATACAAGTTAACTCGAAAAAGAATAAATAATATATTATTCAAGAGAACACGAGTAGTACCGCAGAGCTGAGTGGATGAAAAGTATACAAAACTCGTTGAGAAACTTCTTTCCTGCTGTGCTCTGTGTGCTACTAGAAGTTGAAAGCTGTACTACTATATTGCACAATGTATTAATATACATGACCTGCTACTGCATGAATCACTTGAGCTTTGTCTGTTGAATCTTAATTATCCCCGGTATATTAATGAACATGTGGTTATGTTTCTTAATAAAAAACAAACAAAAACTTCATTGAATTTAACGATATTCAATTTTATAATAAATATAAAATAGTATAAAAATTTATCCATCAAAAATATTACACAAGACATAAAAAAAATTTTCCAAGCGTAAAATATAGCTATTATTAACACACATTTTTATTTATTTTTATGGTGTAATTAATTAAAATTGTATTAAATAATTTTAAAAAGTTCTTGTAGATTTAAATGACAATTAAAAATTTAATTCCAGCGTACTTTAAAAATGTTACAGTATTTCCATTAGGAACATTTTTTATTATGCTTTTGAATTACTATAAAATTATTAGTTTTAAAATAATTCAAATGTTATAGAGAACAATCGATAAAAAAATGTATTGTTTGTTTTTAAAATATTTTTCTTACATACATTGACATGTTTATTATACTAATTTTTTTCCAAGTAATATCGAATAATTTTAATTATTAAATTATTTGAAGCTGTTATTAAAAAAAAATTTAACGTTTTTAATTAAACAAAGAAATCCTTTGCAAAATTATAGATTAACATTTTTATTTATACGATTATATAAATTGTTATAAAAAAAATGTTCAACGAGTTAAGTATGTAGGGTATTTGAAAAAAATCTGATTGTCAACGGTAACTTTATAGCAAAAATGTATTGGTTTAATTTAAATATTGTTGTATAGGGTGAAAAATCCGAAGAGATAAAAAACGTTAACATAAAATGTTCATCTCTTTTTTGTGTGTGAGTACAAACAAATACCTACTCCTATGCGCCTATTCTGGGCTTTTGCTGACTATTAAATCTGCACGTTATTTTGTATAACGTTCTAACAATAATAATAAACGTTGATTTATTATTTTTAACTTAGCAATGCGCACATTTCATTAAATAAATGTATCTATAGTATACCACATATATTATAATCGTTTACGATTTTATGTGTAATGTGCATTTAATCAATTAGGAAGTAATTATTGGGGTATAAAGTTTTATAAAACAAATTTTAACACCACTATGTCATATTAGTTTTAAAAAAATTAAATGATATAGCTGTATTAATTTTTGTCTGAGTAAAATTAAATAAAAAACTGTAGATTTTTAATGGAATATTTTAATTAACATTATTGTAAATATCAATTCTGAAATATTATTGTTTTTGAACTAGTGTGACTTAAAATTACTGCATCAATCTTTTTCGGGAATATTCACGAGAACGTTTTTGATAAAATTCTTTTTTATTTATTTTTATTATATTTTACATTATTATGAAATGGTCCTGAATTGGCTAACAAGTAATAAATTGGTTACTTTCAAATTTATCTACTTAACTTCAGATAATTTAGTCTAACGAAATTAAAGATATAGTCTACTTTGAATAATAGTTAACCAAATATCCATTTTTATGTTTTCAAGTTTAAAAACACTTTAGAGTTATATTTATAACTAACTAAATTTATACTTGACGGCCAAATTGACCCCAGTTTACGATTGTTATACACATATTTTTTTGTCTTGGAATTTTTGGTTGTATCTACACTAAAGTATTTATTTTGGAAAAGTTATTGTTTTAAGTCATTGAACAACAAATGAAACATTAAGAATTCATAACATTATTTGACTGAAATTTTTTTAGAGAATTTTTGAAACAGATGATTTTTTTCCATCATAATTTTTCAATAAATATTTATTAGTTCATATAAATTTAAGTTCGTTTAAATATTTTTAAATATTACTTTTAAATATATACTTCTATTTTTTATTAATGTATATATTCTCCTTTAATAGTCTGCAAAAGAATATTTCCGTTACCGAGACAATAATTCTATTGAGAATATTTTTTCATCACTATTAAAGACGAAAATAATTTTTTTGGTACGCATCGATGGAATTTAAGATAGTAAACTTCAGTATACAGTATATGACTGTGATTTACATAAACATCATAAAACGCTTTGATGCGAACTGGTCTATTTGTTTTAGGAATTTTATTACACAGAAAAAGTAATAGGAAACAATTAGAATTAATACCTATTTATCTATTTATTAGTGAATTTTACTTAGTTTACTAAGAATTGATTTCTTTTTTTTTTTAAATCATAAAGACACTATTTAAAATCTTTCATAAAAACTATGTTTAGATCTATACATTTTTAAGAAAGTTATAGTAATATGAAAATAATTTACAAATTTTTACGGAAATTTTGTAATTTTTTTGCTCTAACTGCAAGTAACTCACACGAGACTATTTATTGGTACGTTTTTATTTGTTTACTATTAAATATGGTAGATGTGTATAATAAAGTAGCTTAGTGTAAGGTCTATTTAGGTCTAATACAAAATAAGTTTTATTATGTGCACCTACCTTATTCGTACGTTAAAAATGCTAAAAATTGTCAGACGTTCCGTAAAACTTTTAAAAATTGAAGTAATATAATTTTTTCAATAGAAAATGGATATTTTTTTATTTTATTGACCAATTTTATTGATTTGAATTTTTTTAAAGCATAAATTACGTTTTGTATTACTTAAGTATTATACATGTTAAACCATAAAAATTATAATTTTATATACATATAATACATATTTCATATGAAACTTGTTTTTTAATGCATAACAATATTTATTTCGTTTTAGAATTTAAGCGAAATTTATCTACAAACAATACAACACNATATTTATTTAATAATCCTTAAATTGATTTATATGGATAATGTGTCAAATTGATTATTTATTTGTTAATCTTTTGGAAATGAAATTTTCATCTCACATATAATACATATTTCATATGAAACTTGTTTTTTAATGCATAACAATATTTATTTCGTTTTAGAATTTAAGCGAAATTTATCTACAAACAATACAACACGACTGTCACACGGTAAAACGGACTTAGTATTCGTGCAATGTTAGTTTTAAATGCCATTCGTGTGAAATTTGGTCCTCTGTAACCGTATGGGCCCGTGGCTTGTACAAACATCACCACCGTTTTTGCCACGTACCTCCCGGAGAGCACGTGCCCTGTATACGTTTCTGTATCTTTTGTTAAATGCTGAAGCTGCAACGATGTCCGAGCCCTCGCGGCGCCGCTTAAATTTGCTTACCCGTATTATTATTAGTGTTGTTATTATTGTTATCACGATACACACGTACCGTACATATTATACGAGAACACAATGGATACTCTGTTAAGACCCGTAGCAAACAAAACCGTCCGAAATTAGCCGTCCATGATAATGTGTTGGCTTGAAAACGGTAAAGCAAACCGTAAGTTTGCTCAAATGGATTATCGTAGTGGACTGAATTAAAGCTCATACGGAATACTCCTGTATTGTAAATGACTACCCCTTTTACGGTGAATATACTTTCTCACAGATTAACCTTAAGTTACTATAAAATTATTATCACAGGGTTACTAATTAATATATTAACTATTGTTTGTTGTGAAAAATGAATATATTGATGTAATTGATATTAAGAAAGTATTCTCGCCACACAAAATTTAAAGAACAATAGTGTAGTTTTTAGTTACTAATATTAAATTGTTGAAAAACAAAATAAATTCAAGTTAATCAGATGAGAGTTTTTAATGTTTGCGAAATATTCTGAATATAAAATCAATTACAAAGAAAACCCGTTGGCCTGTATCGATTTTTTACTAAAGTGAATTAGTGTTCTAATAGAGCCTAGTTTTAAAATTTCCGCCAATAAAAACTACTTTATTATTTTGAAAATATTAGTGAAATTAATTTAACTAAAAAATCATTCATGCATAACTTGATTTTCTATAACAAACATAATGAATTACCCTGTCAGATGATATCCAATAACAAATCAACTTTTAACATAGAATTTTTAAATTAAAAATAGAGATACATTTATTTTATTTTTTCTGAAACGTTTATTTTGCGAAGTTTTATTTGAATTTAGTTGGTTTTTTTGAAATGGGATAACGGGATCCTCAGAAAAAATTAGTATCGAGATCAAAAACATAAAAAGTAGCGTTTTTTTAATATTTTACCATCTGATAACTTATGTTTTATAATTTAATGGAAAGTAATTTCCATAAAAAGGGGACTCTATGGTTTTAAATAAAAAAACTTGTTCGTTTTTATCCAGCGACATGTTAACGCAATATTGAAAAATAAAAAGGACTTGTAAAACGGTAAATCGGATACGCCGTCATCGATGCTGCCGCTTAGCTTAGTCAATTGACGGCTTTCTAAGTGTTACTGCAGCTGCACCGTAGAGCAGTGAGCCTAATGCGATTAACGTGGGCGAAAAACAATGACCGTGTCATCGCTATGACAAAACGCGTTCGGTGTCGTCTCCTTTACCACTACGACCACCTGCAACTGCAGTATATACAACAACAACCCCAAACGCACAAATATACAATACAGTAGTTTTTGAGGGGGCAAAAACTACTGGGAGGCACCTGTTTGACCCGAACTTTGACGTCTATGCGCATACGATTACCGTAATTTGTATTTGTTCTTTCTATTTGTATTCATTTTTTCGTTCGGTTATCACTCTAGTTGTATTACATTAGCTTAACCCTTCGCTTTATTAAAACTGCTGCTTTGATTATCTCTAGTCTAGTAGCGTCAGCACGTATCACGATTCCAAACAACGGCCTACATTGTTATCTCATTTAATAATACTAACATTATTATCAAAAGCTAAACAATATAAGTAGAAAGTAGTATCAGATGATAGCATGAAACAGGTGATCATAATAATTCCGCATTCAATAATATTAAACATAATTCATTGATTTTTCTCTTCAAGCTCATTTCTTTGCTACTCTACCAATAAGTTTTATAGCGTGATAGTGTATAGTTATAAAACATATTTATGTTTATTTCAAAAATATATTATAGGATTTAAAATAAATTTCAATCTTTAATATATAAATTGAAAATAATTTAATATGTATTTTCTGAATGTAATGCTTTTTGTAAACACTTTTAAAATTTAAAACAATCGTTTTATGAACATATACATAATTATACGTATCCCCTAATTGTATAAAAGTGTCTTTACTACTGTTGAGGGATCTAAAAAAATTATTTCAATTATTACACCGTTAATTTTACTCGAGAATCTATGATCAGTAAATATCAGGAACTGCATTAATTGATTTTCGACATTAATTAAATAAATCTAATAAAGATATATTTTTGGCGTTTAAGGACAAAATCAATTTTATAAATTTGAGTTTGTTATATTAAAATGATATAATAACTTAAAAAGAAATTAACATAACCAAATTTATTTAAAAAAAAAAAAACAATGTTTTTATGTCTTGTCTGACATTACAATTTACTTGAAAATATTATCTGTACATGTGATAATAAATAGTAATAATATAATACATAATTAATAACATTTAAACGATAAAAAAAAACTCTTATATTTTTTGTTACTGATCGTCTAGGGACAACGAATTTGGATCATCCGTTATGTTGTTACAGAAGTATGATGCTTGCATTGAATATAGCCGATCAATTGGATTTGAACCACACCGAATAACTGTTTCTTGTGATACAAATCCGCCGTATATATGTTTTGGCGCGACTTCAGATGATACTATGTAATTAGGATCTCTTCGGTTATCTAAATCTGAAATTATGTAAACCAAATGTAATTAAAAACACAAAAATTATTTTATTATTTCTATAGGTATTACATATGTATACTATTGTTATCATTCGTCAGAGGTAAACTACCACAGGTTATTTTTTTTAAATTTCTATTGAAGTGAAACTGTTTTTTAAATAAAATGGACATTTAAAAAAATAATTATAATTATAAAATTTTAATATAATTCAAATTATTATGTTGTAAAAAGTAGACTTGTGATGGACTAACCTTTGGTGTACAAATTTATATTGATATTATTGCAATAAGCTTAAAATAAATGTCGGATTTTTATGATGTTAATAGGTATTTAGAATAGTTTTATATTATCTAAATCAAGAAATCAAATTAATATCCACCTAGTAAATGTTTAAACTATCCTAGTTATCCATGTGAATTTTATTTAGCTATCATGATTTGTCTCTTATATGACAGCAAGTTTTATTGAAAATAGGGGACGTGAAACTGTTAAGTGATAGACGATCAGTTTTTTACAAATATATTTTTTATTGTAGGCGAACACTGTATAAGTATGTGACGTGTAATAATGGGAAAACATATAACCGTATCATATATGTGCGATTTAGATGTGTTTCTATTTGTTTTCCTTAGATGCGGACATGATATACATATATACCAACTAGTTTAATACACCTACATATACATGTATATTATATTGCCATTTTGGGAGAAAAGTGTTGTACACAAAGGTCGCGCCACGGGAAGCCTTACGGCCGTTAATATAGGCGCGTTTATTATTTTCTTCCCGGCCGATAGACGCGTGTCACACACCGTCGTCTTTATATACAAATATATTGGCCCGGTACGATCACGGGCCTTAGGCGCATCCCTTATGTCTACCATTCTCTCGCGTGATCCCTGCGAGGGACAAATCCCTTTGACAGCTATAAAACCAGCGCGGGGGCGACATGGCGGCAGTAGTGGCGACAGCCCCGGGTATTATCCCTTCGGTGCACCCTTCGATCACAGCGGGCGCGCGCGCGGATTTAATATTAAATTCTCCGGTCGCGTCTCAAAACGGGCCGAGGGCTTCTTGTGTTTGTGTGCGTGTCTATAATATATATATATATATATATTTATATATATACAGAAGTGTGAGTGCGGGTACTATTACAAATAACGGTAGCAGTATGCGGATGCAAGAGAGGATCTTTGCAAGAAAATAAGAAAAACTCTTCCTTTTTCCCCAACTCCTCCCTTCGTTTTTATCTTCGACCATTTCATTTTATAATATACATTCAAATTGTTTGCAATAGTAAAAAACAAACACCGCGACGGGAGGTATATTGACCGTTTGCATCGAAGTAGCGGCATCCGATCTGAGGGATTGTTAATTTTTTTCCAAAGGTTTATCATAGCCCTTCGGCCACCAAAATTCTTAATAATTGTTTTTATTGATTTAGGCACAATGATAAATATGCTTTTGTTTGCCAATCACCATTGTAGCTCACTTTATTTCATTTCACAGCGTCCTTTATAAAATTGTATTTGCTAAGAAAATACTTAAAAATAAATTTATTTCTTGAAAATCGTAACTAATGTACTTTTTTTATCTTATCCTCTTATTTTTCAGTTGGTATCAGCTTTGTGAAAGATATAAATTTTAGTTTGAAATCAAGCTTATTTTTTGTTGGATCATTAATTGATCGCTTTAAAACTATAATTCTTTTTAATGTAATTTGCAGTTAATAATGAACGAATTATTACATAGACCTCATCAAATATTTAAAATCTTAAAAAAATATAACAATGAAATTTATTTTAACACTACTATCTTTTGTATAACACAAAAGATCTGTTTTCAAATATAACAAATTTAAATTTAGTTTTTCCACCATATAGTATTTAAATATACTATAAAGTGTATATAGTAATAATTTTCTATAGTAGTGTTTTGAGCAATACTCCTCTATAAAAAAAACTTCAGTCCGACCCTAACTACACTATGTAGTTCATAAGCTATCAATTTTATCTAAAATGCTTTATTTATGCTCTAAAATAAATTCTATCATTTAAAAATCTAATCAGGAGTCTTTCAGTGCGCAATTTTCTCTTCCTAACTGTTTAAAATATACTGCTTTAACATATACTGATGACCAGTCAATAATTGAAAACACACTCGTCACAAACTTTGAAGACGATAAAGTTCTTATATTTGTTTATAAGAATAATACGACAGCTGCAGATCACCTACAATCATATTTAACTGAAATGTTTAACTGGTACTAGAAGTGGAACTTAAAATTAAACAAAAATAAATTCTCTTAGAAACCCTCTTCAAGTTTTCATAAATAATGTGCCTATTACCACAATAACCAAAACCAAGAACCTTGATAGAGTGTCTGAAAAAAGACTTTCATGATCCTATTATATCCATGCTAAAATACTAGCTGTTAATAAATGTCTCGCATATTTACAACCCTTTAGTCACAAAAATTCAAAAAACAATCTGGACACTAAACTTACTACTTACAAAACTTTTATAAAACCAATGTGACCATACGATATAGATTTATGAGGTTCAGTAAAGAAAACTAAAATTTAAAGTCTCCAAATTAGAAATCCTACAACGGAATTCTTAAAATCTCCCTTTATATTAATAATGGAACAATGTATAATAATCTATGCATATCTACACTTAAACAAACTGTTATTATTAAATATAAACGTTAAATACAATCATTTTCTAAATCATGTAAATCCTCTAAAAATAATTTTTTTTTACTATTTAACTCTATCACATAATCTTTCTCAAATAATTTTGACATATTATAACATAAGTTCTTATTGCGTGTGTATATATACGAACAGATTATATATTTTTTTAAGCAATATAAAATAAATAATTTAAAAATCAATTCTGAGTTGAACAGTAACCTCACCATTATTAAAAATACTAAATGATGACTGTTGTTGAACGAATGGTGTTAGTGAATCGGTTTGAACCATAATTGGAGAACTTTGCCGAGTATCGTAGGAATCACTTACTTGCTGTTGCTGTCTATGATTATCCTGTTGCAGTGCTTCAAATCTATTAACTACTCCATCTTCACATCCATCCGAACCTGATGGAATTTTATATTGAAAATTATAATAATCCTTTTCATTTTTTTTTTTTTTTACTTAAAAAAAGGTCTATTAAAGGTATACTATTAATAGCATAAAAAGAAAAATTGTAAGTAGAATTTTTTGTATGAAAAAATATTTAAAAAAAATCTTTAAGTGTTCAAATTAATAATATTAACTTAAAAATGTACCACCTAATTTATACTAAATTTTGAATTAATTTATATTATAATACACGTACCAGACGTGTATTTAAGGAAGTTTTAATTTCTTTTTACAAAGAAGAATTCTAAAATATAAACCAGAATATGATATTTTTTATATGGTGAAAGACTTATCTAACACACTATAGCGTATTTGAAATTTTTTATGGGGAGTCTAGATAGCTATCAGAGTATAGAGTAATGGGAGATTTACCCCTCCACTATTCCCGTTACTATGATTTCATGTCCATGTAGGGGTATGGACCCCATGGACCCCTCTCCGTAATACGACACTGGTTACATATAGAAAGTACTATTATTATTTTATTCAATAAGTGAGCTTTTTTTTTAGCTTTCAAAATAAAACTTTTGGTGAGTTGTAAAAATGGCGATTGGTATTTATGGAAGGCGAGGTTAGGAAAGGTACAGTAGCAAGACATTATTTTATGTATAGGTGATCTATTGTGTGGTAGCAAAAGAAGGGGGAGAATCATTTGAAAAGCGTTATAAAGACGGTTGGGGAAGTGGTTTCATCCTACGAATCGACACAGGGAGGAGCGTCTTGGTCGCCTTGGAAACAGTGACCCTTTGAGACGCGACGGCGTGACCCCGAGAAAAAAATAAAACAGTAAAAGTCTTTTTGGTGTATAAAAGAGGCATAGTTTTGAACAGAAATTTCTCGAATATTATATATTTTTATTTTTTTTGTATTCCTTTACTCAAACACGGAATTTAATATTGAAACAAAGTATTCTTTAAATGACATTTTATACTAAACTGCATTGTTCGTCTTTGATAGTCGATTGTAGTAACCCACTTGAACTGCACGAGTTACCGCTGTCAGCACCACTACAGTTGTTTCCGTTTACACCGTTGTTAGAATTCAACACGTTGTTATTCAATTTCGCCTTTTTTTGAATTTTTTTCATTTTTGCTCTTTGATTTTGAAACCAAACCTAAAGTTAAACAGACATTTTATTTGTTTAAATAAAACAATTTTAGCTAGTCCAGTTTAAATTTTGTTGTATTATCGTATATATATATATATATATATATCTTAATGATATATCATTAAGTTACGATTTAAGTTACTTAAAACTGGATTTCTATGTTTTTTAATAAATTTTCAGCTATCAAGAAATAATTTTAGCTTCGATGTTTTACTAAAATTATTATTAACAAAATAAATACATATAATTTCAGGACCGACTTTTCAATTTCAGTTTCAATAGTTTTTTTATCAGTTTTGAAAAGTGTCTTTTAATTTAGACAGTTGTCATGTTAAGTACATATTTTTACACATTACGTTAGTTTTTCTCTGAAAATCATTTGCAATTTTACTGTTAAGAAGAATAAATCGACATTCCAACGTTTCATTATGCATACCATGCACGCTTGGGCTGACATATTTAACATGAATGATTGAGTAAGCTTAAATTAATAGTTTGATGAGCAGTTTTAAAATATCCAAAGACGATCCTTTATAAATGTTTAGCAGCACAGTCCAATAGTAATTATTGATGTAGTAATTTAATATATTTCATAGTTACCTCTTTAGACATTAATATAAAATTATCGTATAGATTAAGGCGAGACTTTAGAGTTTGTTTGCACCCATTTTGAAATAACGTGCTAATAGTTATAAATATTTATTACAGTTAGATGTGTTTATATATAGTATTGATGTGTTATATAGATAGGTATCTTATTTATAAGTTGATTTAAATATCGTTAATTGTGATACAAGCTAAAATATATAATAAAATTAGGTTTTTATAATTTTTAGAAAACAATGACATACTTTTTCCCCTTTAATTTGATAAACTTTAGTTTTTTAAGTAGAAACATAATAGTATATTTGACTAAACATATTTTAATTCTCGTACATATCATAAGTTACTGCATCACTTTAAAGGACTAATGAATGAACCCCGAATGATTGGAAAAGGCAATTGAAATAACATACGTTGCTTAAAAAATCCATTTATTAAGCTATGCTCTTCAAACATAGCTTTTTTTTTGGAAAATTTTGTGTTGGTTATTTGTGCGTTTGAATATGAAAAAGTACTTAATTAATGATAAATAGAGAAATATGAGGTCATTGTTTAATTATGACTCAAGATATGTCTTTAGTTATACAATCACTCTATATTTATTTTTCGAAATACAAATATTTTCCTTTGCTTTGACATTTTTAAATAATTTTACCTGTACTATACGGACACTTAAACCAGTGTCATGAGCTAGTCCTTCTCTGACTTTTCGGCATGGCTTAGGACTCATTTCAAACGACGCTTTAAATGCTCTACGTTGTTGGGTGGTTAATATTGTCCTAGGTCGCTTGGGTCCACGACGACCATCATGGCTATAGTTCCAGTCACCTAAAACAAGTCGCAAATAAAATAATAATAGTAAAAACTTTAGTTTTGTCATTTGCTAGTCTCGATTGTTTGAAGCCGCCACTTTGATGTTTGATATTATTGGTAGATATGAGCTTAACAGGTATGGTTGTGCAACGGTATTTACCTGTATTTCGGTTGATCTCGTCTCGCATCATGCTCACTTCTTTTTCGTAATCGGGCCGACAGAATAGTTGCGAGTGTTTGATAACGTACTGGTCTCCCGTGCAAAGTCGTATACCGCACACTACACATACGAAGCATTGCTCATGGAAAATACACTCGCCGGCTCGCATAACCAGTTCGCCTGTTGCAACCCGGTCGCCACAACTGCCACAGCTCCGGTATACACATCTAGATTTAGAAGGACTTTACTTACAAAATGTTAAGTAAATCTACGTTATATTTAAAATTTATCAAATATACTAAAAAGTAATTTTAAACATGTGGAACTATACTGTTTCATGTAGTAAGACTACTCTTATAATTATTTTTTAGATTTCTCGTATAGTTTCAAAGTAACAACACAATGGAATATGTAAAATAGAATTCACCTAATTAGCGAGTTGATTTTAAATGTTATAGATAACGCCTAACGATAAAAATAACCACGTTGTACTTTTAGGAGATAAGCATTTGAATCTGAATTGTGTAGTTAATTTGTCTGTTTTTTTTAGCATACTATATCAGTAGTGAACGTTCACTGTTGCAATATTTAAACGACTTTTGTCATTTATTTGTTATTTTATTTTGAATAATTATCTCGTACGTTATCTCTTTTAATGTTTACAAAATGTGTGTTATCACTCTTAAAAACAAATGTCTGGATCTGTGTACTAGAATTTTTAACACAAAATGTAAGGACATATTTTGATGAATAGTGATAAAAATGTTATATTTGTGTACGGATTTTTGATACTTTATGTCAACATTATACTACTCGTGTTTAAAATTAACGTGTAATCAATATTATCATACTGACGTATGGAAATTTTTAGATCATTTCTTACAGTAATGGTACACGCCTGATGATTTTCTTTTTTAAAATTAAAACTATGACAGTTAAGTTGTAATAAATTTTATTTTTAATAATATATATCTAAAAAATACATAAGTCGCTTAAGTGAAAAGTTTTTTTTTAAATAAAATAACATAATTTTTTTTATANAAATAAAATAGCATAATTTTTTTTGTATTTTAATTTGAAGCTGTTATCTTGGAAAATACTTTGAGTTTAAGATCTAAGTGTATCCCATTTTAAATCTCGACAACAGAGTACTTTAAGTAAAACATTTGAGTTATTCAGTTCTTAATTAAAATTTAAAAAACGTGAATGAGCATCGTTAAAATTACACACATTTATTGTTATTGAAAGTAAACACTACAGTGTATGATCAATTTTATAGCATTTTTTTTTTCAAAACAATATGTTTTACATGGAATCCAGAGGAGAAGTTTGGTCATGGATCTGCATTACTTCGCTTAGATAAACGTTGTATCATTACGGAAGACCTTTTCTAGGATTTCTCAATATTCCTAAAGTTCGTCACCCCCGCATCGGTTTTTGCTGCCCAAGATGCCTACGGTAATAATAACGATAATAATAACTATATTATACGTCGCATATAAAAACACGCCATATCGTTTTGCTTCGGCATGCCGCACCATCACTTACAATACATATACAGTACATATTACTGCTCTATAGGCCAGAGCTATAAAAACAAACCGCCTAATAGACGTTTATATATATACACTAGAGGTATACGAGGAAAAGGGATTCCAAAAAGCAGTCAAAAGTGTAGTCGGTGCAACATATTGTTTTTATATATTATACTATAGTTTCCTCTACTCCTCCCCTCACGATACGTTTATACGACGTGACGTTTTCACGGTTGTTACCAAGAGGAGGGATGACGAAAGGAAAAGACAATATGTTACAAACAAGCACTGTATACTGTCTCTCCCTTTTTTCACTCTTCGACTCCATACATAGGGTAGCACACAAATAGCCGTGACCGTCTAATATCTGTGCACCTGCTTTCTCGTTTTCCCTTACGGGTTTTCTTTTCTTTTTTTTTTGATGACGTAAGACGTTGCCACATTGCACGTGTTACCGCAAAATTCGGAAATAAAAATAAAAACGATTTATGTACACACGCGGTAAGACATAGCGCACGGTGTATTCCAGGACTGTAGGTATTTTCTTTTTTTTTCTTTGTGATTTTATAGCCGGAGATCCAGGCTTTTGATACAAACAAGGGGGGGTTGATATAGCCAAGTATGGGGAGGATAAAAGTTTTTTGCCACAAAACTGCGTCCGCCAATAAAATAAAAGAAAAGCGGTTGAGTATTTTTTTCTTACTGCTCCCTTCGAATTTTGATAGAGACAAAAAACATATATTTTTTGTAGCAGTTTTCCGTATTTGGAGATGACATTTACGGGGAATATATAAAGAAATAAAATTTGTGTTATAGATCTGATGCATTGATTTAGTGTATTTAGCCGATTCCTTTGGTAATTTTAATTAGTTCCTAATATTTATTGTTATATAATTGCTTATTAAATAACTAAAGCAAAAACCTAATTAAAAAAAATTAAATTTCTAGTAAAACATACGTTTAAGAACAATCCCGATCGAGTATATATGATTTAAATTTGCAAATAGAAGTAATAAAAATCCTAACAAGTATTAATACAAAATTTTCAATTGTTTTCAAGTTAAAGAAACATAGGAACCGGCGTTATACAAAAGGTCAAAATCCTTTCACCCTTATCAATGACAGTAACATATACTACATCTGTAAAAACCGTATTTGGTTATTTTACATACAAATAATTATTTAGAATAGGGGATTGTAAAACCATTGAAATAATGGACCCTATTTATTGAAAAATCTAAACAAAAGCATTTCGTCCTATAAAAACGTAAAAACAAGAAAAAATTGCAAAACAATAATTTTTTTAGCTAGTCGTACATATTAAAATCATGAGTTAACGTTCTTGATAAGTTTGAAATTAGTATGGTTTTATTTATGTAAACAAATATTTGGAATAATATTCGGAAATCTAGAATAAATCTGTGCAATTAATTCAAAGTTCAGTCCATTCTGGATTCATTTGTACTTTGAATTGGTCTTAGGTATACGTGTACAGTTACAAGTATCATTGTTTGNGAATTGGTCTTAGGTATACGTGTACAGTTACAAGTATCATTGTTAGGCAGACAAATCAATTATGCTCCGTCGAACACATGATATATCATCATTATGTAATTATGTGTAAAATTTCGTGAAAAAACAATACAAAAGAGTGGGCTGATGCGGCTTGAGTTGTGGGGATCTGGAACAATAAAATAGGAACCCTAGACGTCCAAAGATCGTATTTATTAATTCGTATTACGTCAAAAAAGGGGTGAAATCCATACGGTAGTATATTATAATATTTATACGCGTCCCCACCTTCTAGTATCCGTCTAGTCTATGCGTGCACACACACACACACATAATATAATGTATGTTTCTCTAATGGCTATTCGATGATTATAAATGCCTCGCGTTGGCAATCGTTTATTAGCATAAAATATAATATATCACTGTGAGCGCGTATAGTTCTTTTTTTTTTGTCTTTTTATTCCCCTCTGGTATTGCAGTGTGTAAAAAAAAACAATGACTTCTGCGGTATTGCTTCGCGAATACACCGTATAATTGTGACGTGACTCGGTCATCTCCCTCACACACCTACCCCCCTTTTTATCGTTGCAGGCCCTTCGTCGAAAGCCAAAAAAACACGTGTTCCACCTAGTCATCGGCTAGGGGATTGGAGTCCGAATACTGAGACTTGGAGCTGTAGCAGTTAGGCTGCGCTGTAGAGTGCTACGTCATCGAAATACAATTCATGGAATCGCACCGCTTATGTGTAATTGTGTAATTGATCGTTTTCGGATTGACGTTAACGAGACAAAATGATTCCTCCTCCTCTGCCCCTGAAAAATGTCTACCCTCCAAGTGGAATGGACTGTAGCCGTGCAAGGGTTACAGATCGTTGATCCGTATCTTTTAACGACCCAACTAAAACACGTGTAATAATCTTTCAATTATCTACTTAACACTCGCGTATTTAGCCGTTTACTGTTCATTCAATAAACTAACATGGAATACTATTGTTTTACAAACAATAGTTTGATAAAAAAAATTAATAGTTTTATTGTGTGTTAATAATAATAAATGCAGTAAAACCTGTTTATTAACGTGATAAAAAAGTACATTTTATGTTTTGTTCTTTCATTTACCTTGCCTAAAATTCTATTTTTTTAAATTTTTACATCTTCAGCTAAGAGAGATCTTTTAAAAATTTGTTTTGAAACTAATGCAATGTTTTGAATATCAGTTTCTTTAAATATCAATTGGATTTCACTTCAAAGAATGTAGTACCAAAGAAATTATGGTATGTTTACTTATGGTAAGGTAGATAAAAGTAATTTACAATCTACGTGTTTAATTACCTCAGAAATTATAAGAAGCAAGGCCCCTTTTTATTTGATTAATTATTACATTTTATTTTACCACTTATTTCAAATGTACATGTTTAAAAACAGTATTCATTTTTAATTAAAAATAAATTAAAATATTTGGGAAGCTAGGATCTTATTAGTTTCAATTGCTCAACTCTCTTTCTCTTTAAATATTTTTTTGACCCAAATTGATTCAGATCAAAACTTAAAAAGTGTTTGATAATTTAATTTTAGTCATACAAAATTACTACATACGTGTCAAATAGGCAAGCTTGGCGCAGTTAAATGTCTATTATCATTTAAGCCGTATCAATCTATAGTACTAATATTTATTAGTATTGTTAAGAAATACAAAATATTTATTGACAGAAATGAATAGATAAAATCTGTGAAATATTATAACTGTCCAAGTGTAATAATTGACTTGTTTTGGTACATTTGACGCCATTATTTATATAACGTTACAAAAAATAAAAACAATGAAAAAATAGTGGTAAAGGAACACGGTAAAACTGTACAAATAAATCGAATAGACATTTGTCATCAAAAGTTTTCTCACTCCCTTAGGCTCGTAGACGTTTATGAATGATGGTGTTGTTGACTGGCGTAATTCTATTTTTATAGCTCAACTTTTTCTAGTAGTTTGTGGATTTGTTCAACCACTCATAAAAACACCCTAAAAATCATGTGAATAGTTTTTCTGCTATAAATATTATAAATTTCGTATACTGCACGTTTTAACACTTTTACAAAAGACTATTATAGTAACATAAAAACGATTTTTATATGTAACTACGCTTTTAATTCCGAAATAAAGTTCCAAATTAAGCTTAGAATGAATGCATAGAACATTAATTACTAGGTATTAAACAAGAGCAAACTAAAATTATTTTTCTGTTCACGTTTAAAAAAATTTTTACAAAGAAAAACAGTATTTAGTATTAAGTTTTATCGTATACTCTGAGTTGTACTGCTCCTTTTATTCTTTGTAAAGTTTTAGAATTCAGAAATCACAACACAAATGCCTCAGTAAACTGTGCAATATTCGATTTCATGTAAACCAATTTTATAATAGTATGGCATTGTATTTATGTGATCCTTTAGTATTTATGCAAAGGCCTCTGGGGCCACCAGAGTAATGAAGTCACCATCGTTTATTTAATAAACGCCCGTTTTCAGGGTATTAAATGGCACAAGGCCCACCAGGATGGGACACGCGCACGCTATAAACGCCGAAGCGGTTCACAAATGCAGCAATGGACTGAGATTAGGTCGCGTGCACAAATCAATCCCAAAAACCACTGCATACGTTGAACTAGAATATCTAATAATTACTCAAAATAATGGCGGTGTCAATATGACAGCCACACATTTGGTTAGGAACTTAATCACCGTTTTAATGTTTTCTACAATAGGTCCGTTGTTGAATAAAATTAGTATAAATCATAAAAGAAAATGTGCATTCATATTTACATTTAAATATTTTTATGTAATACCAAGTTCAATTTTATATATTGTACAGATTAAAAGTGATTAAAATAAAATTTCTAATCAATATCGATGTGCAGATTAATGTAGTCAACTAAAAACTATGGTTGAATAGCCAGGGTTATGTTTGGTTATGTAGTGGCTTTAAGAAATTTATAATACCCAGCAAAATAATAACCCTAAATTTTTTTCAACATTTCTTACACACTTATAAACAAAAAAATTTTTTTGTTTATAAGTAGTGTCAGTGAATTTATGCATTTATAAAGCTTATTTTAATTATCCCGAGTACATCAGTAAAAAACAGATATTTGCTTCTGTTTTTATTATTCCTAAGGAATGTATATTAATTAGGATTATAATATTGGAAGGTATTGGGAGATCACTCCTCCTAGAATGAAAAAAATTCCTGTGGTGCTGTATACACCTATGATAAATTTTCAAAGAGTTAAGAGTCTCGGAAATTTTATAAATACATAATGTTACGGACTTTCTCTTTGCGACTAATAAAACTACTAATTTAGTTAACCAACATTTTTTAAATGAAATATTAAAATGATAATCGATAAAAAGACGTAAGAAAAAACACGGTAATATTCCAAAAAGTTAAATTTTATGAAATAGTTCTTTTAGCTTCTTAGTTACAGATTTACTCTCGCCTTTTTATATAATAATTTAAGTTATTATTGATAAATTTCCCTACGGACTTGATGTATAGGTTTGTCAATGACATGATATTTATGTATTTTCTTGATTCCGTTTTTTTATACATAAAGTATAAATAGTATAATTTAAAAAAAATCCTTACTTTTCATAATCTTGACGACAATAAAGTTTTGCGTTCCACACAAAGCATGTTCTATCTAATTTTAGAGAACAAGTAGCACATTTTAAACATTGTTCATGGTAAGATCTTCCAGATACTCGCATAATATATCTATCAGCAATCACACAGTCGCATTCTGCACACATCGTTGACGCCGAAGATGAAGATGTTTCTGAGATCATGTCATCTCCAAATACTGGCTCCATCTCCAACTTCACTACGCCTAATGCAGTTTTCATTTTTATGTCTAAAAAGATGATAATCTAATCTATAAACATGTCACTAATAAAGCTAACATTTTGTTATTGTATAAATGACAAAAATTATGATAGAAGACTTTGGAAATGACATTAAAATTAATGAGATAAGGTTATCAGATGTATTAGTAAGTATATGTGTTAAGCGTTTTTGTAATTTTTAATACCACAGACAGATATTTGGTAAAATGTTTAGGGAACTTAAATAAGGTAGAAAAGAGCTGTAAAACGTGTAATTCTACTGCATGTTAACGTTTGGAATAGTCAATAGCTATGATCAGAAAACAGATTCACCAAACCCAAATATTATAAAGATCAACAAAAAATAAATATTTTTTTGAGCTTATATTGTAATGAGAGTTTATTGTTTTCATAAGTTCATAAATGTTTAAAGCTTCCATTAACTTTGAAAACTATTTTTAAATGATTTAATAAATATATCGGTATAATAGGCAGATTAAAGCGATATAACGAACGCTCTAGGAACGACGATCTTAGGGGTCCCATCTTAAATTTTACTAGATTTGTTGACCATTTTTTTGTCTGATCACTTTTTTATGGTTGCAATATTTTCCATAGCGGGCCCATCTTAAGGTAGCATTCGAGGTTCTATATAGGTCTTAATCCAGCGATCTCGTCATAGGATGTCTGATTGTGTGTTACACAATCATTCAAACCCAATATATGATAATATATGGAATAATAAACGGTAATTTATGTTTTGGAGAGTTTTAAAATTTGTCTTCAGATTTTATATAATGAAAGAAATTTAGTATTTTTTCATTTGGGTACTAATGCAACGAATTTCAGTTATAATAGTTACTACATTACTTTGTCTTTAATAATGTATTCTTTTACATTTTTACAGAATATATTTATCTTGAAATAATTATATACCTAATTATTATTAAAACTATATAAAGTATTTTTCAATCAATAAACAGACAAAAAAAAAAATGAAATTTTGGAAAACCCGTTATTTTATTTGTATGGTTACAAAAACAAATGTTATTAAATAATTTTTTTTCTATCATTAGTGATGTACAAGTTATTAAAACCCAGACCTAAAACTTGTGTTAAGCAGTGGTATTAATGGTTTAATGATGACAGAATTTGCTATAGTTAGCTTAACTGAAATAAGGGATAATTGTTAGGTAATGAATAATTAAATAATGCACAGTTATTTTTGTTAATTGAAAAAAGGAACACGTATAGATGATATCTGTAATTGATTAACATAACTATCTTAAAAAACGCTTAAATGCGCTCAGTTAAATTTGTTATTGAAATAGTGCATTTTAAAGTCAAATAACTCAAAAAAAAAAATACCGTTGGTACGTTTTTGTTTTTTTTTATTATAAAGTACTCTTAAAAAGTTTTAATTTCGTAAAGATTGCGTGATGTCTGACATTTTAGAACATTTTCAAAAATTGAAAATGAAGTAAATTTTTACTTTGACGTCCGATTTTTCATAGTAAAACAATCGTTGGATATATTTTTTTTAATTGTTTGTGTAGTACGTATCAAGAGTTTTAATTTGATGTATGATACATTGACAAATATCCCGGTGCATTTAAAAAATATTGTACGTGCGTGTTTGGTCTCTTTTAAACCATTCCTGTACATAAGTTTTTATTGTCTCTATACAAGGGCGTCGGAACTATTTTTACATGGGGAGGCAAAAATTGAATGACTAAATCTCGATCCCCTTGGTTATTATTAAGCTAAAACGCGAGTTAAGCTATTTTTTGATGAATTTTAGTGATCATATAAAAAAAAATCCGTTAATTTATAAATTTTACTCTCAATAATAAATATTATTAGCTTCAATGCGGAACTGAGAAGGTAAAAATTTTACTGTGATGTATTTAATTATTTTTTTTTTTGTGTCTGTCACTATTTTTTCTCAGCTCTCACTGGACCGATTTTTTTCAACGATACATCAAAAGATCACAAATTGTATCTATTTGAAGACATTACCATCAAAAATTAAAACATTTTCTCTCGTTCTCCATAAATGGTGAAAATCCCCCAAAAAATTACGATTTTTACTTTTTTTTACTTTTTTTCTTTAAAAATGGCCATAACTTATTGAAAAGTAAACAAATCAAAATTATTTATTTATATTGTAAATATAAGTAATTTCCTTTTATTTGATATAATATTTTTGAAAATCTGACCCTTACTTGCTAAGGATTCAAAATAGCAACTTTTGAAAATGTTCCGGAAAATACTGCTTCTTTTAAACAAATGTTAAATTATAGCTTACATTATGTACTATTAGATAAAAACAAAATTTGTCCCAACGACCTATCTTCTATGTGCAAATGACTGTCAAAATTGTAAAAAAGTGTAATTTTCGTGTAAAAAATCAATGTTTCTTTGATACTTAGAAATTTTATAACTTATTGAATAATAAATGAACCAAAATTTATTTTTTATATTGAAACCTTATACATTTCCCTTTGATTTGATATAATTTTTTTGAAAATCTGACCCTTTATCTGCCTACAGAGGCAGATTCAAAATAACAAATTTTTCACAAAACTCAACTTTTTCAACTTAAGTTTTAAAAATGTTCCGGAAACATTATATTCTTGAAACATATATAAAATTAAAGCTTTCGACGAACTATCTTCTTTATGCAAATGGCTACCGTAGTTAAAAAACATGCTATTTTTGTGTTCAAATTTTATTTTAAAATGCCTTATAAGGGTTTGCCATAGTAATGAGTCCACCAATAAATATAAAATTTACATGAATTATAACGTACTAGAAGTTCAAAAAAAAAAAAAATTTGAACCGACGACCTATTTTCTATGTAAAAATGTTGGTCGAAGTAGAATAAAAATAGGAGTTAATTTTGCTTTTGGAATAATCCACTCTTTTTTTTTAATTAAACACTATCTACAGATTCGTATTGAAGCGTTTCTTACAATAATGATTTTAATCACTGTCAAATATCATCTGTACTTGTTCCTACTATGCCACGTCCATACTGTGCTACCGATTTTTTGTCAATTATAATTAAAATTACAAAATTAAGTCGAACCTGTTCAATATTATAGTAGTTTATTGAATAAAGATTGATAACTTAGTAAAAAGGAAATTCATTTTTAAGATAATAATTTAATTATATATTTATAAATCCAACGATTTATGTACACTATGTTTAAACAAAAAGTCTGTAATTTTTATATTTACCTAGGTAAAAAGCAAAAGTTAAATATTTATTTTCATTTAGATAAATTATTGTTCTATAAATAGATTTTTATTAGTATTGATGAGTAATTAATATTAAATGATGTTTTGGTTAAATTGATAGTGAATATTAAACGAAGTATAAATGACCATTGCTTGTTTAAGCTAATTTTATTATTTGATAAGTAAAATGATTATCTCTTTAATAATAAAACATTATTAAACATACTGTGCCACGACTCCACTGTGCTACCGTTTTTTAAAATTCAACTGGAGTTAGGTAAATTTATAAACACTTTTTAATCCTAAATTCTGAATAGCTAAATAATTAAGTATGGTAGTGCTATATTAATTTTCACATTTATTGAATTTTTTTTTTTTTGTCAGATTCTATTGGTGGATGCCCCAATGATACTTTTGCCCTCCTCGTATTTTGAACACGGGGGCAACTGCCCCCCTTCCAACCCTGACCACGATTCCGGCGTCACTGTCTCTATAATATATATATATATATTTTTGTTATCTTCTATTTATTAAAACAAAAAATTACATTCCTCTTTAATTCACCCATCTCCTCTTGAGGACTTAGCCTGTTATATATGTTCATGAGTTTGGCACTTTCTGTATTTTTTTGGAACTAACAATTTTTAATTTTTCGGTAGCACAATTATTAATGCCAAATATTCAATTATGCATTAATAGGATTTTAGGTCGATTATTTTCTAATAGTATGCAAAATTTATCCAATCCTACTCGGATTCATCTCTATCATTTACTTTTTTTTTATTACTGAAAAAATATAAATTTATGTTTATTTTATGTTATGTGACATTTGGTTTTAATGTGAAGATATTACAGTGAGTTTATTAAGTTACAAAACTTTTAAATAAATTAGTTTATAATATTTCATCATTTATCAGTTATCACTAAAACAATCTCGAGCATTTTCATCGTTTTTAATATTCTATTATTTACAATTTATTATTTTTTTATATTTTTTGATCAATCACTAAGAAATCATCATTTTAGTTGTCATTTACCTGAAAAATTTTAAACGGTTAAAAATGTTATAGTTGGGAAAACCATACTACAGCAAAACTAACCATCTTAGTTAGTTAATCTACCAAGTATATTTAGTTAGTATATACTGGTTTGTTCGGTTAAACCAATCTCACGTATAGTTCATATAGCCATTATACTTATATAGTGATTAATAATGAATCTATAATTCAGTTGTTAGACCAATAAAACCATTATAACGGCAAAATAGTTTTAAGCGATTATTATTATATTTAAATGGTATTATGATTTATTATATTTAAGCAGCTTTAAAATTGCGCTTTTTGGTTGTGGCGGAGAAATATGTTAAAAGGAGTTAAGTGACTGTGTCGCGCAAAAAAACTGTTCGATGTTGGGTTGGATGTCCCTTGCTTTTGTTGTCTGGACTGCTTAGAATTCATCGATGGTTATTTTCAGAGAAAGCTTACAGTCCATGACAAATCATAGGCCTACCAAATAATGATGATTTTATATTCATTGTGATAGAAGCGTTGAGAAAGGTTTTATTACTTCAATTTGAAATCATCAAATAATTATTCTTATTCGAGTTTTTAACTAAATATTAATTGCAATATTAAAATTATTAATATTATAACAGGTGAACAANTTCGAGTTTTTAACTAAATATTAATTGCAATATTAAAATTATTAATATTATAACAGGTGAACAAACAATAGTTTTTTGGTTTTCTTTTTAAATAATTTTTTATGATATTTATCTTTGTAATTAAGTATGTTTTTAAAATTATAGAAAATAAAATGTATCATTTTTTATATATACATTAACGTGATATTAGTAGTAATAATACGTATATATATTTGTCCCAACTGAATTAGACTAATATCAAACATATTTTTAATTAATATTTCTTAGAAAGATTTCAAAATGATTAAAGCTAGTTTTTCTTAATCAAGGTCCTATAATTACGAATAATTTTTTAAAATAAAATTGTATTAAATATTCAAATACACTAATAATTTAAAGTACATGATTGTAGATGGAATATTTTTTCTTATTATTTTCAAAATGAAATACATAAATAGAAATTTTAAATAATATTAATGATATAATCAATACAACATAAATATTAAAATATAATATTATTTTAAAATTGTATAAAACTCACATTTAAAAATCCATATTAAAGGTGAAACTTTACAGAATGTTTTCAACATTTTTAAAAATCATCATTGTGACACTAAAATCAGATACTTAAAAATTAAAATTATATTAAAAATAATAATTTAAAACTAAAAAATATTAAAAATATTTGATTGAAAAATTACTAAAAACTATATATTTTGAGAAAAATGTTACCATAATCAACGTAAAACACACAATGATTTACATGACCTAAATTTTGTCGAGCTGTGATATTAAGTCTATGAACAAAGGGTGTATTTTAATATTTTGTTAAATGTTTAGTTTCTGTGGCCCTTTGACTTAAGTATCATTAAATAAACATTCAGTATCAAAAATAAAAACGTATCCAGTTCCAAAGAAAGTTTCAGTTTATTTAGTTGACAGGAGTTCTTTAGTTTAATAAAAAGAATGATAATACAACATTTATGGTCTACCAAAAGCAAGAGCGACTTTTTGTTTCCATCATCAAAATTATTTTTTGTACATGATATCATTTTTTATTACAATGCGATATGGTAATTGAACTATCTAGGAGAGTGACGGCTAAATTATAAAACGGTTATTCTTACTATTTATAGATGGATAAGATAACTTTGTATAGTTATAGTAGTTATAATGTATCAACCGAACCAGTATAGTAGATTCCACTAAACTCACAGGTGCCACAATACTAACTCTAATTTTTGGGTTGAGATAACCGTGTAAACGGTTGAAGTTCATAGTGGTTCTTCCATTCTACATTTTTCAATACTACCTTAATTAATTTTTAATTATTCCAATTAAAACAATAATTTTTAGTCGCTGCTTGATGAATGATTTATCTTTAATTTGTTTGTTTTGTCAGTTATGTATATTTTGACTCTTTGATCTTCAAATGTTGACAAATGAAGATGACGATGTCTGCGAGTTGAACTATATTGTTTCACGCCTCCCTTGATATTTTAAAATAATCGCTGGCTCATTTATTTGAAAATATATTGAAAAATGCTTTGAACGCTGTACACTCTCAAACCGACCGGGCACGAGTCAGATGTGCACGTGTTGTAATCTCTGTTGCATATGTAATCCCTTAATACAGCCGTTTGCCCTTTGTACCCACATTATGTGACTTTATTAATTTCGTTCCCTCCCATGATGATTGACGTTTATTAAGTATCTTTATATGCGTTGAACAGTTCAAAATAGGTGTCTAGTTAACATTTTTCGGTCGAAAATAGTAATAAGTCACTTTTTTTTAACCTATATTTTTAGGCATTTATTACGTTATATGTGTAAAAAACTTAAGAGATTATTTCACACATAAATTACCTATAATTCAATTTGACAAGGATATTTTGATGAGAATATTTAATTATAACTTGATGATAAAATAATATTTTTTCCATAAAATGACGCTAATGAACCGAATGTTTTGCAAGAGATTTATTCACCTGACCTATCGTATATTATTTTGCAATTTTAGATGAAGGAATATTAACCTAATGCAAATTGAAAGCGTTTTAATTAAAAGTTGCTATTATTATAACTAATAATTATTATTATATTGCCTCGAATGGAATAGTACAATACTGATACACTAATATTGGACTTACCCGATTAGCTTCTATGATTGAACCATCATATGATTATCGTAGGCAATATTATTATCTACGAATGGTAAACCGCCGTACCTGATCGATATGTTTTAACATAAAATACCTACTAAAAAGCAATACGCGGATGTGCAGTGGTTGAATTAACATTAAAGCAACTATCGGTAAAGTTTTACGACGGAATGCGACTAAACCGGCAACGTCGGCGGTGCCTATTTGCACGCGGTCGGCACTTTAGGGATTTTGGCGCGCGCAGTCAACTTTTCTGGAAGTCGAAAGGGCGTGTCCGTCCTGGGAAACTAGGGAGGTGCTTACTGTTGCGCCGCCGTCGTCGTAGCTTTCATTTTTGATGGAACTCTGTACTTGGTGTACTAATGCCGGCGGTCGGAAAGAGATAGTGGTGAATTTTTATATTTTATAAAGGAAGAGTTATGAATGAGTAAGGCGTATGTATAGTAGTGCGCGACATCAAACGCTGTCGATATCAATACTCTTTAAAGCTAGAAAATGGTGTGTGAGGAATCTTAATGTGGAATACGATCGAGTAATATGTGTCGAGGTATTTCAACGCACACATAATATGTAATACATGAGAGTGCGTTGGTTTTCTTTAACGAAAAAGTAAGAACGAAAATATCAATCGATACTAAATTGTCCAAAGTATCTAAACAAATTGTTTTATTTGTGTAATTATAAAAGATAAATTGTCACACTAGGTGAACAAGAAATTTAATAGATTTAATTAATAATTTTTCAAACATTAAATAGAAAATTGCTTTTTTGAAGAAATTTAGATAGTTTTCAAAAATCATTTTACTGTCAATAACCGCTAAATCAAAGTTATTTATTATTTCGAGAAAACTGTAATGGAAAGGTCTAGTGCATACGCCGGTTTTCTCTGTTTTTTTTTTCGAAATTGACTTCTTTATATTTTCTGATAAATACATTTTTTAACAGTTTGGTGTGATCACTAGTCTTATACATTCGCTAGATAAGCTAATAAATAATAGAAGAAAAACTAATACACATTGTTCAGTACTTAAGTTATTTAGTATTTTTGTATCTCCTAAACAATTTCATAAAATGGATATAGTCGATTATTGCTTCGAAAACTTTCAAATTGCTTATAATACTCTACTTTAGATATTAAATCATTTTTTTTTCTTAAACATTTTTGTCCAGGCATTTTTATCTTAACTTTTTTGCACAAATTCGCATTAACTTGTTAAACATAATTAATATAAAGTGGCTATTTTAACACTATTACTCAATTTTTCTTAAAAAAATAATCGTGTCTAGACAATTCTTTTTTTGGTGTTATTTAGTTTTAAATATTTCTTGATTCATTATTTTTTAATTACATTTTTCGTTCATCCCTTATAATGTCAAAATACATATTTAATAGACTTAAAAAACGGTAGCATACTGGTACAGTGGAAACGTCAACTCCTATTTTCTTAATTTTATTTCGTTATTTCTGTTGCAAACATGTATAAAAATTCAAGAAAATAAATAAAAATAATTTGGCTTAAAGTGATCTACAAATAATTTTCATCAGAGACAAAAATATAATTTTTCTAAATCAATTTTCACACTGATTTCAAATTTACAAATAGAGTTTTTCTATCACCTCTAATTTCTGGTATTTTTACTAATTGGTAAAAAATAATATTTACATATAAAAAATATTAAAAAAAATGATTTATTTGTATTAAAAAGTTAATAATATAATAAAAAAATTGTTTGGTATAATATACGTCTCAAGGTCCTTTTGAAAAAATGACAGTTCATATGCATTCACTATATGTATAAATAACTTTTAGCGTTAACAATTGGATTATGTAAGTTTCATAAGAGCTTTAATGTAGTATGATACTTAGTAGACTATGTTAATTATTTAGGTTTATTCTACTCAATTTATGCTAAATAAAGAAATTAATTAATTGATAAGTATTTCTGAAGGGCCTATTCATTTTATTCACTTAGAACAATTATTTAAAAAAATTTTAATGTAATAAAAGAATATCATATATATTATATATTATTGTTCATTACAACAAAGCATTACTTAACTATTAATGAAAATACGGAACTAATAACTATTAAAGAAAAAAAAAACATTATTTTATACTACAATATTTATAAATAAATAAACATTTTTCAAGTTACTTAAATTTTCAGTTCAATAATTATAATTATTTCTCTTATTTTGTTTCGCTTCAATTTTTTTCTTTTTAAACTCTTCTATGCGACAAGCAAATCTAGCCAAATGAGGTAGGCCCTTCTTCTTTATTTTAGGAATAGTATCTCTTAAAAAAGTAGATTCCCAATTAAATTTCAAAAGTTTACCATCATTCAACAAACCTTGATATTTTGATAATTATTATCACATATCAAACATTCAAATGCTTCATTCGTAAAATTTCCATTAATATTTAATGATGCCTTTAGATTTTCTATCTCATTCAAATAACCTTGCACTTAGACAACATCTCTATCAAAACACTTGTTTTCTTTTCAGCTGTTTCGAAGTCGCTGTAGCTCTTGAAATTTCTATTACATTTATTGGTTACTTGATTACATACAATGACGTTTATCGTATCAATTTTATTGTTAGTTGTGAAAACCTTATTAAAAATCTTCTTTAAGCACTTTACAATGTTATATTGATTTAACAATTTAGTTCAATATTAAAACACAACACATAGCAATGTTCAGGACTTTTTGACTAAAATAAATTTGATATGTTATTTAACAGTATCTAGTTACATTGTTGCTAGATAACAAAATTAATAAAATATTGTATTTTTATCTATTTTTTTTAATATAAAACGTTTTATAGAATAGGGAATAATTCAATAGAAATAGGGATTCCCTATATTTTTTGTATGTGTATTTCGTATATATCTTTTTACCATCCTGGGGGAATAGTTGTAAAGCATTACATACAACACAGTGAACTAATATGTAATAAATTATAACATAGATATAACTTATTATTTAATTGTTATAATAAAGAATATTCATAAAAGTGTAAGAGTATGGGTATATGTACAAAGTATCATATATTTAAAACGGTAGCACAGTTAGAGTCGTGGCAGAGTTGGGACACGTATATTTGATATCTGGTATTTCCGGAATATTTTCAAAAGTTAAGTTGAAAAAAATCAATACATTTTTTTAAAAGTTAGGGCACTATAAAGTTAATAATATAAAAAATACAATTGAGAATTATTACACAAAAATCGTACTTTTTTCATAACTTTGATGTCTGTTTTCATCATGAAGATAAATCGTAGGGACAATTTTTTTTCAGGGACAATTTAAGATACATATTTTATATTTTAAGATATAAGAATGTAAGTATTTCTGAAAAATGTTTAAAAGTTTAGTTCAAAAACTTAATTTTTTATGGAAAAGTTGCCATTTTAATCTTTTTCTGTGAATAAGTTAAAGATTTACAAAAAAAAAATATGTTTTGGTGATCTAACTGATTCCTCTCTTTAAAAATATTTGTTTATGACTATCAATATTTATTTTTTTTAATGAAAAAAGACATATCATTAAGAGGGCATATTGATAATAATAAATACATGACATTAATTTAACATTTTTCTCAAAACGGTTGACATTAATTCAAATGAAACCACTAATGATCATCTACCTTCTTTCTTCTTGTAAAATTATATCGTATTAAATACAAGGCGATTTTTTTTACACTAGTCGCTCAATTTTTATTAAAATAATAACTTTTTTCTGTTTTTTTAGGTACATGTATATCTACAATTATCTGGTCTAAAAATTTTTCATGTTCATCTCTTATGTCTTACAGGGGTATCAATTTTATTTTTAAAATGGATTCATACATGTTTAACTAGCTTATAGTATAGTAAATGATCTAATTAAGAAAATTACTGATCGATAATAATTTTTGGACTAATATTTCAAAAGTTATTAGCAATGTAAAGTAATGGCTGGTGGTGAGGAGTAGATGCTGTTATTTTCATCACTAGACATTTTTGGTCTCACTCCTCCCGCCAATCTATAGAAATGTCAATAACTTCTAAAATACTAGCCCAAAAGTTGTTATCGACCAATCATTCTCTTAATTAAATCATTTTAAAATCACACTTTTCACACAGTTTACTATGGAAAATATAGTTTACTTGCGCGATCTAGTGGAATAATAAGGACCTTTGTTTATCATATTATTATCAAATAAATTTATAACTAGGTACTTAATGCAATTTATTTGTTAATTTGCAATTTAAAAAAAAATATATATTTATCATATTTATAGTAATAATTGAAGTTGCTATTCAAATATTTTATTAGCAATGAGTTTGGCAGGGGTCGCTCGAGGAATCATCCTGTTGGGTAGATGTGCTCCATGTGTCAAAGAAAATACTTCCAAAATTGTTGTAAAAAAGCTTGAACTAGACCAAAATCTGTTAATGGTAATTAAATTATTAAAAAACTATGATAACACATTATAATAGTATATATTTATTTTTAGTATTTTAATAAAGATGAAGTATTTTATGCTCATGATCCAGAAAAGGTTTGTAAAACAGGTGATGTAGTTCTTATACAAGAGCTTGCTGAAAAACTTACTACTTTAATAACTCACAAAGTACTCAGAGTTGTGTATCCGTTAGGTGATATAACTGATCCTATTACAAATAAAAAAGTAACTGCTACTCGATATGGACAGGTTACCTACAGGTTAGTTTCATTGCTTTTTAGTTAAGGTTTGAATTTCTATCAAATTAATTTTGGATTTACAACATAATGTAATTTTATTTAAAATCTTTTATAAAATAATTATAACAGTAAAATAAAACTCATGTGATATTTGTGGGTCTTGTGCCATTAAATTTTTCATGAAAAATTAATCTGATAGATAATAAATTTTAGATAATAGTAAATCCTTTAAAATATAAAATAAAGAGCTAACAAGATATAAGTGAACATTTTTTAATGTTAAGCATATTTTAAAATTTTTTTTTATTAATAGATTTAAAATATCAGTTTAATAAGATAAGTTATTTAGATGAACAAAATAATCTCAAATGAACTAGTGTAGTCTAAAATGAGAATCCTTAGTTTGCATGTTTATTTTACACACGCACACATATATATTTTTTAGCTGCATTATTTACATACTTTATAAAATTTTATATTATAATTTGGGGTTACAAGACATTAAAAATATATTTTATATTATGTATGTTTATAACTGATAGTTTATCAAGATTAATATTTTTATTGTAATAAATTGAAATTTTATTATAATTTGGATCCATAACATGTAAATTATTTACCCTTTATACTGTGGTGTATTAAATTAAAAATTTTTAAATAAATGAATTCATGTGTATATTCTCATTATGCATTTTGTGCTACCTGTTGACATTTGTCAAAGCAGAGAAATGTTAATGTGAGAATTAACTCGTTTTCTCTAATTTAAACATTTATAAAAACTATATCATAGTAATTATATAAACTTTTTATATTTTAGAGATTTACTGAATGAAATAGATGAACTTTATGGAAAAACTAAAGAAAGATTTGATTATGATAAAGCTCTTGAAAGAGGTTGGCAAGAAGATAAAAAAGATTTTACCCACAAGGAAAGTTATATAAAGTATCACGAGACAGTGGAAGAACAACCCTATGCTGTACCTAGATAAATAATTACAAGAATTGTTCTTTAAATTGTTTTTTTTTTTTTGTAGATATGTATTTAGTTATATTATTGTACTAAACTGATTAATTTATATTATTAAGTTTGCACAATTATAAATAACTAGATTTATATATTTTTATTGTAGCAAAAGACCTTGAATGTTAAGGTTATTGGCCAAATTAAACAATATTTACAATAATTACATTGATTTTTGTTATTATAAATATTAATAATTTAATTTAGGATTTGGTAATTTAAAATTTCTATTATCATACTATTCATATATCTACATATATCATGATACATATATCATACTATATCTACAAGTTATTTTTTCTTGGTAGCTTACAAATACTCATGGGTTAAATTTAAAAATTATTTTTATGATAGGTAGACTCATACTGAACAATATTTTTACTTAAAGTTAAAAAAATGTAGATTGTATAAGACTTTATTACTAAAATAGATATCTAAAATGATTTAAATAATTATATTATTAATACAATAACAGACAATCATAAGGTGATTCATTTATTATGAATTACTTAATTAATGGATTAATGATAATGTTTTATTGATATATTGTAGTTCAATGTTTTTCTCAATATATGAATCATAAAAAATGTTTATTGTTCTTTCCTTATACCCTATGAGAGTGTCAATTTTAATATTTCAAATGACAACATATATAACAACTTTTAGATCAGTATTTTGGAAGTTATTAACAATTTAAAATTATGATTGAAAGTAAAGAGTGGGTGCTACTATTTTTATGACTAGATAGCTCCCTGATATTTTCCCTACTCTACATATACCAGTCTTAAAGTTGTTATCAACTAATTCATTTCTTTATTAGATGATTATCAATTAAAAAAGCTAGTTAAATATGTGTTTTATTTAAAAAATTAAAGTTAACACTCTTATAAGGTATGAAGGATAAACATTACATTTTTTGTTATAATTTATAAATTGAGAAAAATATGTATTCAGTAAAAAATTTATTATTATTTGTATTTTTCGAAATAAAAATATCGAATTTTCTCAATCATTTTTAGTATTAATAATATTACTGCTATAGCTATAATACCATAACAAGATTTTTTTAATATTACAGCTATAACAGTAATGATATACATTAAAATATCATATTATTGCTTTAGTAATAGTGTCAGTTCATGTATTAATAAACCACCTTGTCGTCACTTTTAATTTATGTACTTTTGAATTTGATTTTTCAATAAATTGTGGATAAAATTAATCTATACATAAAAATTCAGTAAAAATTTCGAAAATAATTATATAAAATTAAATAGTTTTTGGTTTATTAAACGAGTTTGGTTTTCAAAAATGTTTTACCTAATATCATTTAAAAAATATTTTTTATAAATTTATCAAATATGATGAGTAACTCAATTGGTCATATTTAAACAAAAGTTAATAGAGTATAAAAATATAATTTTTTTATAAAATAATCTTAATGATTATTATAAATAGTTTTATTAATATTATTTATTGATAATATGTAAAACTAAAGTAAAACAAAAAATATATAATTTTATAGAATTTAGTCAAGCAGTTATAAATAATTTTTGTTTTTAAATTATTTTATAACTTTTTTAATGAATAATAATTGTTCATATCTCAAGTAGATGAAAAATAGCTTTTTTTTTAATTTTAAAATACATTGTTAAAATAAAAAAATAATAAAAACATAAGATTAACGCTAGATATTATTTTATTTTAGAGATTGCATCTGAACTTTGATAATTTTAAAATACAGTTTGTATTTTTCTTTTTTACCTGAGTATATTTGCTATAATTACCTTTGATTTTAATAAAAGTTTAGAGTTAATAATCTATTTAAAAAAATTATTGAAACTAGAAAATCATTTAAAAATGAAATAAAAAACCATTCTTCATTGAACAATTATAAGTCGTATAAGGTTTTTTATTTATTGATATAATACTTCAATAGGTAGTTGATTGATTTTTTATCTATTATACACAAAATAATAAGAATATATTCTTAATGGTAATGATAATAATTTTATCATTATTTGGGGTGGGTGAGGCAAAATGACAAACGTAGGTTTTAATTAGATTCATTAAAAATAGCATTTTAAAAAAAAAATTGAATCTTGATAAAATATTTTTTAATATATTGAGACCAATTAGTTAATATTTAATTATATTATAATTAGTTAATATTCATTATTTAAAGAATTATTTATTAACTTTAATAAGTCAAAATCGTTATCTTGCCTCAAGTTATAGATGATTTTTTAATGGAGCAAGTTAACAAACCTTAGATTAATTTAGATAATAATTTAAAAAAATAATCATACAATGTGTAATTCATTACATGTAATGAATTTCTCAAATTAAGAAAGAGTCACAAACGATAGCCCATAAGAAATTTCAAATGTATTAAACAATTATTAATTGATTCACCGAGTAATTTGAAAAAAAAAAAATATATTTTAAGACGAAATCGACTTGATAACCTTTTAATGTGTGCTACTGATTAGTTTTTAGTTTTTTCTTCAGTAACTGAGATTGTTCAATTAATTATAAGCAAATTATTTTATATATGTATATAGATATTGCATATAGGCATAAATAACGAAAACAAATAAATTTTTTCCATTTAATTTTTATTTAAAAATTACCGCTAGTATTCTCCTAATTGATGAATAAGATTTAAAATTTAAAATATTCTTTATTCATGACGTTTATATGGTATTCATGCTATTACAATTAGGGGTTAGAGCTTTTGAGATTTTTAGAAACTGGTTTTAGTGAGGTTCTTAAAATAAAAAAAAAAAGCACAGTAGGATCGCGGCACAATGGGGACGTGACATAGTGTGATTCAGTATAGATAATATCTGACAATGATTAACATCACTATCATAAAAAATGCTTCGATGTAAATCTGTAGATAGTGTTTAATTTTATGAAATTAATCGATTATTCCAAAAGCTACATAATCTCCTATTTCCTTATTTATATCCTGATTACAAGTTTAATGATTTATAAATAAAATTATATTGATTTGGTCATTTTTGAAAAAGTTAAAGTAGTTTTAAGTAAAAAAAATGTCGAAAATGTCGAAAATTAGCGATTTAAAATTTGTAATTTTTTTGGAGATCTCTCCCATTTACGGGGAACGAGAGAAATTTTTTCAATTTTTGAAGATAAAGATCTTTGATTAAATACGATTTGTGGTCTTTTGACGTATCGTTGAAAGAAATCGGTTCGATGATAACTGAAAAAAGTGGTAACAGAAATAAAAAAAAAAAACAAAAAAAAAGAAAAGAAACACGTCATAGTAAAATTAATACCTTCTCAGCCTACCATTGAAGCTAAAATCAGTTGATTTTAATAATATATTATTTAATTAATTCTGGTTCTATTATAGGTTTAATCTTTTTTAAATATCTTATGTTGTCTAATTCAAAAACACTTCATTTTTAGAAGTAATCAAATTTATTCAATTTAATCCAAACTATTCAATGATAACTTTACAAATTTTTTCAAAAATTTTAAGAATCCTTAGAAATACAACACACATTAAGAAGCAATAGAAATTAAAAAAAATAAAGAAGCCATAGAAATACGATAAAATTTAGAAGGCATAGAAAGATAACAAAATTCAGAAACCATAAAAATTCAATTAAAAAGAGAAGTCATAAAAATTTAAAAATATTTAGAAGCCATAGAATATTATATATTTACATAGAATTAAAAAAAAATGTATGTAGTAATAGAATCATTTTTTAACTTAATGGTTTTTAGAAAACTTTTTATATTTTTATAATCATTCGACTATAAACCAAGTAAAATGTGTAATTATAAAATACTTTTAAACAAATTTTCGTATGTTTAAATATTCTTAAAGAATTTATTAGATTTTTTCAATTTTATATTTCTCCATATTAATCTACAGAAGAGTATTTTCAAAAATATTCCTGTTACCGACATCATTTTTTCGAAATTATCATTAAATAACACCCAAATATAATATTATCATTATATAATATTTGATTACTTATTAATTTTTTATATAAATATGGTTACCTCATGAAATAGCTGATTAATCGTGTGCTTTAATGATACTATTATGATTTTTACCGCTTAATATTATCGTGATAATAACATAATATTTTAGTACGATAACGCATGAGTCATATAGACTTGTATATTGACATAGTTAACAACTGATTTTATGAACTTTTAAAAGAACCGGTTTTATGGTTCTTTAAAAAGTTTTTTAAAATAAATAATTTGTGGTTATGGATAGGTTCTTGGAACTTTATTTTCTTCGTCAGAACCGTTTTTGAATCTATTCTTAAATGTTTTTTATTAATACATTTCGATAATAATAAAAAAATTATTCACGTTCCAGTTAAAATCATACACCGTAAAACAATTATATTATATCGTTCTCGCAAAAAAGGTGCAAGTGCGATTTAAAACAAACATATTTATTGTTTGTAAAAAATCCAACTTTTCCCATTTCATTTTTATTTGAAACTTTCCTAGTGTTCCCTTAGTTTGAATAAAACTTAAATTTTAAAATACTTTTTATTCGTAATGATTTAAAAAAAAAATTCTTTTATTTATTTATGCTCATGTGAAAATCTTACGTCATAAATCAACAATATTATATCGCTTTCACGAGAAAGTGTTATTAAAAACAAACGTAAAAATTTGTTAAGTTAATATATTTTTAAATATTTCCATAAAAAAATCACAAATGTTATTAAATACATTCTTTTAAATCTAAAGAGATCATTTTGCCTCGAGCGTCAACTTGCTCCGCTCTTTACTATGCTATTATTAATATTATTTATAAAAATGTTATATTTTTATTACTATTATATATATTATTTTATATTTTTTTAAGACTAAAATGACTTAGATTTAAATTTATTACTATTGATGTTAGGTTATCTTTATTTAAACCATTAGTATTAAAATTATTTATTATTTGCACTATTTTAATACTGTATTTTTTCTCTATTAAATACTTGTCTCATAACATGAATATTATAATCAGTTACTCTTATATAATACATTTGCAAAATTGCAATAAACTTGTAATAAACTTGTAATAAGCAGATTAGTTTCGTAATATTAGGAAGTGTGAGTTATTAGTTGGAGTAATAAATAAAAAAAAATATATTAATTAAAAATTATTTTTATTAAATAAAAATATTTAATTATAATTTTTGGATTTGATCAATTTGGCAACAAAATCCATCAGTCATTTTCACAGTCATTTTTATGTCAAAATCACAAATTTAACTTGTTCAATATTCCAGGAAACTTTATCAGACTAATTTATGTTTAATAATTATTATTATTAACCTAATATTCATGATTATGACATAAAACAACGACGTATTATTATCAAATTAATATTACACGTACAAAAATCTTTATATAGTCATTAACTATACTGTACATTTTAGGTAAACATCCAAAAATGTACAATATTTTTAGCTAAATGATAAAATAGTCATTATGTTAAATTATAATGGATGATAACATTTTGATTTTTGTTATCTCGAACGTAATTTAACATAAGCATCATATTCTCCAGGGGAAGGTGTCACTCCATCTACTCCAAGTGTACTAGGTGGACTTTGATCGGGTGGTACACAAAAATCAAAGTTTTGCAAAAGACATGCGGAAAACAAAAATATGTTCGATCTGGCAAGAGTTTGACCCATGCAACGATGTTTACCTGAAAAAATTATTATTAATGAGCTAAATACTGATGATTTATAATAGGGTGACCTACCGTATCCAAAAGGCAAGTATTCATCAGGTATAACAACTTTACCATCGACACCAATAAATCTTTCAGGTTCAAATTTTTCTGGTTTGTCCCACACAGCATCATCGTTGAGCAATGCAGCAAAATTGGCAATTACCATAGTGTCCTTTAATTATTAATAATAGTGTTACGATGAATTTTATATAGATTATAGATTAATATATGTAGAAGGGTAGGCTATCTTTTTTGAGAAGAGAGTTAAATTACACTTTTCCTTCCCCTTAAGTATTTTTCATTACATTTTATACAGGGTGTTCAGTAAGTCAGGAAACGGGTTTCTATTGTTCTCATTGTTACAAACAATGAGAACAATAGAAACCCGTTTCCTGACTTACTGAACACCCTGTATAATTCTTCTAAGTTTTTAGCTCTTCAATCTCCCACCACACTCATTTTTGGCCATTCTTGTAGAATAACTTACTTTAGGAATGTGATAGCCTTGTAACGTGGTATCTTTGAGTGCTCTATGTGGAATACTAAAAGTACGGCCCATGAATACGCGGACAGATTCCAATACTAGAGATTCCAAATAAGGCATGCTGAAATAAAATTAAACAATTAAAAAATCAAATCGACTTTAAAGGTCAATGATCAGTTTTACTTTGGTCGATCGTTGAGAGTAGGCAATCGATCGCGTCCTACTACCCTATCAATTTCTTCTTGGGCTTTTTTCTGTACTTCTGGATTTAGAAGTAAGTAAAGGAACCCGAATCCAAGGGACTTGCTGGTCGTTTCCGAACCGGCCATAAACATGTCCATGCAGATGGCTAAGAGCTGAGACTCTAAAAAAAATTAAATAAAATTAATAATAAGAATAGTCTATTATTAATAAGGTAACATAATATATAATTTACCCGAATAGCTGTCCTTTTTGTCCTCAGAATGCAACATTTGTAGATAAACGTCCATAAGATCACGTGGTTGGTTTAAAACAAACGTTTCTTTGTGTTCGTCTAACTCTTTTCGGAGGAACTTCCAGACACGTTGGTGGATATCAACAAACGATGTATACCCGGAAGCTTCCGGGGCTACATACCTTAGGAATGGGAATTGGCTGAACAATGCACCAACCATATCGATATTAGCGAACAAGTCAGTGAGTAAATTTTGCATGTTTTTGAGTTCAATGTCTTCAGCGTCATATCTTTTGCTAGCCATCATAGACCATAGTGTGTTAAGTACACCAACACTGAATGCATCTCTCATGGCGAATATTTCACCTTTTCCGTCTTTGGATTGAGCGATTTTTGCTCTAAAAGTTTCTACAAGTTCTGAAGCTTCTTCTTGAACTAACTCGGCCATGGTTCTCTTCCCAAAACCAAATTCACGCAAATGACGCAACACAAACCGACGTTGTTCAACCCAAAAATCTTCGTCAGTTAACAAAAGACCTGTAACATATTTAAATTACATTTTTTTAAATAAATAATTTGTAAGAATTTCAACATTAGTCGTCTATTTTTTATTCTATTACCTCTTCGAGTACCCCAAGTTCTTGTTTCATAAAATGGTCCTTGTGGACGACCGTCAAATTCATCTTTAGTCAACATTTCTTTGATAGCGTTATAGCCACAGCATACAACCTGTCGGTCTTTGCCTACTTTTAAACCTACGATAGGTCCATAGTTCTCAGCTAAACAAATAGTAGCCCTATAGAGGTATCCGGTTTGCTTGCGGAGAGAAGCTACAGTAAGTGCACTTCCTAGTACTGGTAGCCATTTTGGTCCTATTGACATACAAAGTTGATATGTTAAATATAAAACATAAATAATAATGATGGTTAGAGAAGAAGATTTTACCAGGTGGGTAGTTTTTCGGCTTTCTCATATCCATGTAGGAGAGTAGCGCAACAATAACGCTAAAAAGCACAAGAGCGAGGATCCACATTCTGTAAATAAAATATTGATTTAATACATAAACAATTCAAGGATATTTACCGGAGTGCATAAAATAACCCAAATATCATAATAATGTTGAATGTTTACTATTTAAGAAAAATCTTTATCTTATAACTAATTAGGTTTTCTAAATATAATTCTTGTTTCCGCATTTTCAAGGAATTTTGTAAACATCTGTGACTATTACGTTTTTAATTAAGGCAGAACAAAATTATAACATATTACAAGTGAATGTTTGACCGTGAATTAAAAAGTAGAGAACCGTTAAAAAAAAAAAAACACTACGATAACCTTACAGAATATTATACAACTATTTTAATCGTTGTTTTACAATTACGTATGGAATATACCATTATGATCGTGTATAATTTGGGCTATGATGCAATAGTATGTAGAAGTGTGTGGGACTTTCAACTGCTTTCGCCTATCGGAAGCAATCAAACCGGTCATTCTCTTTCGTTCTGCCTCGATCTTAAGTGTACCTTAGCTTGCTCGGACATTATATTGTGTAACATGTTATATCATCTTCTCTGCCTGTTTGTTACACAAAACAAATATTTTCACGTGCAAAGTTTTCTTCAAGAGATCAAATAACAATAAAAACACATCGTTTATTTATAAATTCCAACAATTTTTATAGGAAAAAAATTGTAAAAATTTTGTTTTATAAATAAACAATATTAAAAAACAGTGGCGTATCTTATTTATTCTTGGGCAAATTTTACACAAAAAAAAACTTTTTAATTTCTCTCCACATTCTACCCAAATGTAGGTATTTTTAAGGATCTGATAATATGAAAACATTGTCCCCTCCTAAGTACGACACTGTAAAAAATTATAGTATTTAAAGGGGTAATAATTTTTTAAATTAAAAATAAACAAAAATTTATTTTGATAACTTTTATTTGACTAATAAGTTTTAATAAGCACTATTGTTTAGGTATAAATAAAAACATTTAGAAAGTTTAAAATAGTTTTAGCACCTATAAAAAAAAGAAGTATTTTAAGGAGGAAATATTTCAGTTAATCTTTCAAAAATCTGTTCGAGCTACGACAATACTCTGCAGTTCTATAGCATGGCCATTAAAAAACGTTAGAAATATTCTTGAAAATTTTTCGTTTTTCTTGTTTTTGGTTAAAAAAATATAAGATTGTTTGAAAAAGACTATTTGACAGTATACCTGTGATGAATAATCGGACATTTTTATTTATATATGTCAAAAATGTAATATTTATTTTTGAATTAATAAAGTGTCTAGTATATTACCTGTTTATGATACGGAGCGATAACGTTGATGAGGTGCGATCACTGCGAGACGCGAAAGAGATTTCACTTTCACTCACTTCCAGCGCTCAGATTTTATACTGTACCCCACTGTGATTATGTTAGCGGTTTTGTACTTACGTTTCGATTTTGGTCAGTTATAGCATAACATTGTACACATACCGGTCTATGATCTACCTGAGGATTGTCACGTAAAGTAGGGCGGAAGACAACAGAGGGAAGCTGGCAAACGGAATCGGTACATCTACGAATTCCCACTGAATGAGTGGTAAGTAAAACTACACGCTAAATTATTCGGTCTATATTAAAAACTACACCACATATCATATTCAGGTACAAAATCAAATTGTGTCATTTATAGTTTTTTCTTTTACTTAAATCTTGTCATAAAAATATAATTTGACATAATTTCTGTAATATGAACTTCGAGAATCTTTTACTAAAATTTGTCTCATTATTGATAGGACTAGCAGGTGAAGTGATATAGGAACTGTTTTAAACTAAATGTTATCAGAACTAGTTTTTTGCAAAAAACTGCTCGTACCAAAAGATAAAATCAATTTTACAAATTGGATTAGGATATTCAGAGCATTACAGGGGTAATTACCTACTAACTCCCGCGATCAGCCGCCACAGTACTTATCTATTTGAAAACAACTTAATGATAGTTAATACACATCGGACTCGTTTTAAGTTTTGATTCGAAACAACTAATTTTTTATTTTTTTTTCTAAATGTTGAATACAGTATTTTATTTTAATTGTAAGTATTATGCTACATGAATACTTATCATTTAAATCATTTTAAATTGTAATGCCTTATCTTAAAAAAAAAATTGAAATTCCCAATATTTGATAACTAAACTGAAATTTAAGTCTCATATGTTATTTCATCTGGTTTCCCATCTAATCACACCTTTATTAATAATATCTTATGTATTCCTTGTATATATAATTGTTAGAAAAATGTATTAATAATTATACTAATTCAAGTAAATGATAAATACGAAAAATAACTTGTAAAATAATAAGTGATTTTGTTTAACGCAATTCGAGTAATTTGTTTTGTTTTCTCCGTGGGAATCGATAAAAACAAGTATTGAAATATATTTAATGATATCACGGAGTTGTGTGTAGGCAACTAAACAGACATCACGTCACATGCAAATTTAATGATTGTCTTTGGATCTGATCGTCCAGAGCTAAGTCATTTACTGTATTTAAAATTAATTTATACGCAATACTATTTTATTGTAACATCAACTGTGTAAACGCTTATTTTTTTGAGAATTTTTACTGCTATTTCAGTAAACATTAAATAAATGTCTAATAATAAGTATGCACTTAATGCGTATTGTTTGTTAATAGTAATAATTTTATCATCAACTCTGTCAGGATACGCTTTAGCAATAAAAAAATTATACATAAAATTAAGGTAGGGTGACAATAGTTCTTGCATAAAATACTAAAAGAACTTAACCAAACACTCAGGGCATGTAATTATCATAATAACCTTAAAAAGTTTAGGCGTGCAATTAAATTAATTACTAAAATGTGATTAAAAATTGTAACACAATATTCATTACATGTACGAAAACATAATATTGTTGTTGTACACTATAAACAAATCTTGTTAATATCATTTTGTGCTTAACACACGTGTATAGAAGCAATGATTCTTATTAACAGCACAATAATTATAAAATAGACGCATAGGAGAAACACAAAAACAAATTTTAAACCTGTATGAATGTTAATCGTAATTAAATTAAATTTGATTGAATCCAATTAGTTCAACATTTATAAAATAAATTACAAATTTTATTAAATATATTTATTTATCTATTTTAGTGTGACTATTATCGTTTTACAAAATATTGTTTTTGATTATCATTTTTTATAATATAATTTTCAAATAAATTCAAAATTAATCATTATAAAATTTACTGTCAACAAAATTTGTCATAGAATCATTTTTCATATTTTTAATATGAAAAGTGACGACCACCGCAAATACAAGTCATGTTCGTGACATCTCACAAAACGCGGCGTTCCGTTCGAACCTTTTTAAACTCATCTCAACGGTCGACATCATCGACGATCACACTCATCGATTACTATTTTGTCAAATCAATTCTTTTAGTTTCCTGTGATTAGTGTGCCATCACTTATCGAACCTACGCCTTGTGTGTCGACTACATTTTATTAAATCACCTTTATTTTGATACATTCTCACGTAATATTAGTCATAAAAAAAATAAATTACATTTTTTCTTTGAGACTTTTCAGTCCATGTGTAATACAGTATATTACAATTTATTTTATACTCTTTTTGTGATTTATTTTTGTATATATTATAATCAGTCACCCCAGTATACATAAATGTTGTTATAACTGTTTGATATATCGAATTAATCAATATTTTTTTTTACACTGTATAACTTATAAAAGAGTACAACAGAATTTTAATCAATGATGAAAATCAAAAACAGTATTTATTACAAATTGTCAAGGATTATAAAAATAAGTATCCCGACAGCAAAAAATCAACTTTATTATGATGTAAAGAATTTTGAAACTGAGAAAAACAATTAGCATAATTTATAAAATTGTAACATCAGCAATTTTTTTTCAACTGTGTATATATAATTTTTTTTGGGGGGGGTGCTTAGCCCACACCATGGTTTTGTGCTAAATTTGTTAATAATTAAATAATAAACGATTTTTGTATAAAAGATGTATTCATATCTCTAAATGTTTGTCAAATATAATGTAGTATTCGTAAATATTCCAATTTGGGCAAATCGATAAAATATGGTATAATTTTAAATTTTGCTCGAAAACTAATAAGTTTAAAAAAAATGTATAAGAATTAAACTTATAGTCCATAAAATTGTCAACAATTTATATTTTACAATTTTTTTTTCTATGATTCCTCACTTCTGTACAAAATACTAGAAAACTACCCCTATTGTCCAATTTTCAACCCGAGTAGGCATGGGTTAAACTTGTCTGATTAAAGTGAAATTTTTTTTGGTTCGTTTTTACATGTATATAAACAAATTTGGGGGGTGAGACCAAGGAATTTCCTAAGTGGAAAAATAAGGACCACCCTAATATACAGGGTGATTTTTTTATCATAACCCACTCAATTACTTACAGAATAATAATAATTTAAACATTTTTTTTTTTTCATTATTTTTAGTTACACATTATTCTTGAATTTTTAACTATGTAATACTTTTTAAGTTCATCCCTTATGCCTTGGAAGGGGGTCAACTTTGTTTTTTTAAATGGTAACACATATTTTTAATTTAATAAAATGTTTGAGTTTTTAATTTAATAGTAAATGGCATTTGAATTTTTAATATAACTTAATTCGTTTATTAGATATAATCATTTAAAGTTTCAAATTTTTGAATTAATATACAGGTATAATACACAAGGGATTACAAATATAGGTAGCTAATTGGTTTTTTATAACATCGATATTAGCAGGTACACAGCATTGTTATTATCAATTGTAGTAAGGCACATTGTTATGAGTATATAAATACACTAACTGACAATACAGAAAGTATATCTATTGATAATCATAATTGATAATAAACAATCCGTGACTGAGACAGCAATGTCATAAAAATCCAATTAGCTACCTGTATTTACAATCCCATGTGTATTATACATGTATATTAACTCAAAATTTTGAAACTTTAAATGTTTATATCTAATAAGCTAATAAAGTTATATTAAAAATTCAAATGCCATTTACTATTAAATTAAAAACTCAAACATTTTATTAAATTAAAAATATGTGTTACCATTTAAAAAAACAAAGTTGACCCCCCTCCAAGGCATAAGGGATGAACTTAAAAAGTATTACATAGTTAAAAATTCAAGAATAATGTGTAACTAAAGATAATAATAAAAAAAAATGTTTAAATTATTATTATTCTGTAAGTAATTGAGTGGGTTATGATAAAAAAATCACCCTGTATATACACACATATATATAAATATATTTTTACACTTATATACTTTATATTGTAGATATTTTATTATTATTATGGTAATGGCAGTATTAATTGATTTGACTTAATTTTCAGTCTGTGCATCTGTTTTGCCCGGTTGACTGTGATTGATTAGCGGCCAACCGACCCGAAGAGTGCTGGCTCTAATTCATAATAATTGTATTACACAGCTAACTGATTTTGACTTATTTTATTTGAAATAAATTTAATTATTTTGCCTGCTTTAATTATTAGGTCGGTCGGTATTTTATTTATTGTTGGTTACAATGAAATATGTACTGCATCGGCTGATAAGATCCAAATGTTTTTGATTTTTTTGTACGTGTATATTTATTTATATTCAGTTATGCGATTATTTATCGAATTGTGTTTAATGGAGTTCATCTTATTACATAAGCAGCAATTGTAGTTTATATGAATATCTTTACTGATGAAAGTATAATGGCAACGACGTAATTATTTATTAAAATGTGTAATTGATAATCGTATGACAAATGAAATGTTTAAATCTTCTTTTTTTCTCCTCTATTATAATAGCGACTGTATTCATTAATGTGATTTGTAAATTTTAGATAGTGCACGGCCTTTGGTAAATCTACAATATTTTCACTTCTTTTGTACTCACGATGTGTTGATAGTTCTGTGCTGCTGGTTTTCTTTTAGCCTATGCTTGCCCTCCCTTACTGTTCGCCGTTCCTCCAAAATGGTACTGTAAGCTTACGTTAGTTGTTATCTTGGATTTTATTTTCATTTATATTGTTTACTTTTCAGATAGCGTGTCAAACCTCGATTCCATAAGATATTGTCATTCGACAACGGAGGATCATCACGATTACTACGTGCAGTCCGCTCTCGGAGTTCATCGAAAACATTTATTTCTTATTTAATTTACAACGTAATTCCTTTACCAATATTATTGTATCGGTTTACGTTTGAGTCTCTCATTAAACCGTATTTTTCTAATGATAATTATATCAATTTGTATTCCAAGTAATGTAGTACTTGGAATACTTCTATATTAACGAAATTTTTTTATGTGTGTGATCGAGACAATAAAGAAACATTAATTAATAAAGAAATGTTTATTTTTTTATTTTTAAAAGAAACTAATATCCTATGTTTACAATATTATTTATCGTACACGGCGACTCTCTTAGTAAATTATTATACATTGAATTTTCGATTCGTATTCGTTTTGTTCGAATGACAAACAATTCACTATTGTATTATTTTCAAATTTACAAGTTTAAATATATTTATTTATTTAGTGAATACTTGTATATTCGTTTTTGCCTACTCTATTAAATACATTCAACGTACTTTAATTTCGAATACTGTACTTCAATATAATATATTAATGGATTTTAGTGAGTGTTCTAATTCTGTATATTTCCCTCCACGAACAACCCGATTGGCGCGCCGTAATCCTAAATTCCCCTTCGTTATCTTCTATTACCTATTCGATACAAGTGACCTTGTCACATGCCCGTCGTGCAAATGACATACTGCCGCCAATGCCTTTTTCAAGAATGCGGTTGACCGTTATCATTACCGTGTGTATTTATCCCCGTAAACCTTACTTTTTAACTGACGCGTTGGGCGTGCTACCGATTTCTCCTGTTATTGTTCAACGCAACGTATCCGGTACAGCCGGATACCCCTTTCCGTAATCTGTGACCTACTTGATAACCGGCTTTTGCCGCCCCTTCTCTAGATCGCGGAGAAAATCCTTGGTTTCCGTAGCGAGGCGTACGTTCGAAACGTTTGGACTTCCTTTCCGAAATCATCTCGATCCAACTTCGCTTTTGCAGCCTCTGCTAGAATAGCGGACGGGTTTGAATTTGTTGTTGGGTGGGGTTGCACTTTTTTTCGTAATCACTTGCTCCCGATTCCATTTTGCTTTTGGAATTTCTTTTCTGGGTTTCACGTGAGTTTGAATTTGTTGGGTTTACTGTGTTCGATGGGGTTGCACTTTTTCCGTATTAACTTGCTTCCGACCCCACTATCCTTTGCTAGAAATGCAAAGCAATTCTAGTGTTAGCGCGAGTCACACTATAATATTGTAATTTTATCTTTGTTTAGTTGGTCAGCAATGTATCTTGTATTATAAATCTATTCAGTCTACGTTCCACCGCTGAACCATCAGCGACGCGCTCTCAGTTATACTTGTATTTAAATATTGTCATTTAAGTTATAAATAAAATTAAGGAGCAAATATGTTGTAAATTTTATTTAATTTTTGTTAAATATAATATTTATTACATTAATCAAACAAAATTAATTTAAGTGAGCGTTTGATTTATTACCATTAATAATCCTGCTTCATCATTAGGGAGCATAACTCAAGGAAATGTTGTCGTGAAAAAACTAATTTAGATATATTAAATTTGTTTTTATTAAGTTCAGATCTAGGAATTTTAAGTAAAAGAAAAAAAACACAATTAATGCCAATTGGAGCACTTACATTACTAATGCAATACTTCAATATGTCAAAGATAGTGATGATGATGATGATAACGATGACGATGATGATAACAATGATTGTGATGACGATAATGATGACGAATACCATGACTAATTTTAAACTTAAAACTTAGAATAATACATTTTTCTTTTATTAATAAATTGAATAGCTATTTCTGTTAAAATGTCTTTAAAATAAATAAATACCTATGTTAATATTATGTAAATGACTCTTTCTATATCTGATGGACAAAAATAAAAATAATATTAATTTTAGGAATATATTTTTTTGCTTCATGATTTAATGCCAACTTTTGAAGCTCATTGTCCCAATGTGCGTCGAATCGTTGAATCCGTGGATTGACTTGCTTGGAGTATATCTTTTCATTGTATGTAAAATTATTTTATTGTTCAATGTCATTACATTTGTATTTTGCGAACGTCCGATTGAATTTAAATATCATATCATACAAAAAAAAAAAAACATATTAATTATATGAATGGTAATCTTTCTTTTTTTTATGGTTAGAAATCTATCATTGAAATTTATTGTTATTGTTATTATTAGTCATATGGGCTAACCGTTTTAGTAGGAACCCGGTGGTGAACAAAATCCTTACGTACCAACCAATAGCTCTAGCTCTCAAGGTTTTATTTTATTATTTAATAGAGTTCATGTAAAATATAATTAAAATACTTATGCTTATTGATATTTGTATTAAAAACATTAAATAATATGTTATTGTGCTCATAGTTGTTAAAAAAGTACCTATCATTTTGCTTGGTATCTGTATGGTACAGAACGCCTTTAGAAGGATCTAGTTGACCAGTTGTTACAAAGATCATTGATTATATTATTTCGTGGGACAGCTGATCACTAGCATCTTACTTTACTCACCCCCTTGCCCACCCATCACGGCAAATCGATGACCTCCGTGTCGGTTGTCATCCGTGTACAGTTCATTGTCGTAAGTTAGTCAGTCAATTGTTTTTTGTGTCACTCTTTTTCTGTTGCAAGCGCCTTCGCTTGAATAGTAAATTGTTCGCCATTATTCTTTTATTTGTTTATTGCACCCTTGTGCTCAAAGTTTACGTGCCCTTCCACACCACTAGTGATTGGGCCCTGACCATCACTAAACATTATCATTGCCGTAGTCTGTTCTCATTTGCTATTACGTGCCTGGATTTACACTTTGACTCGTCATACTCAGATGTTCGACACCATTACCACAAGATCTCATACAGTCCACTCATCACCATCAACAACGTCATCTATACAGCTGAGTTTTATATTATTTTTAATGTTATTTATTGTTTGTTTTAATTGAGATTAACTATTTCTTTTATGCCGCTTCGCCGGCCACTAGTATTTAAAGCCCTCCCGTTACCCCTTAAAATTTAAGATACTCTCTGAGGAATTTCTAATGTATGTGATTATTTGTTATTTAATTATTGTCTACTCTCGTTTACTTATTGGATGTATAGTTAGCCGTCATCTCCTAAGTGACCCACTCCCGCATCAATAATAACGTTATTTAAACAGGCTTAAGGTAAAACGGCATTCTAGTGCGGTGCACAACTAACCTTCCTACGGTCTAGCTGCCTCGTACACAACAGTATCAAATATCTTTTAATTAAAATTTAAAACACAATAGGTGAGATTATTTACAAAATTCACATGAATAATTATAATTATTTAATTATATTTTGTTCATTTTTCTAAAAATATGAAAGAGTAAAAAGTAATTTTTCTTTTGGAAAGTTTAAAATGTATTACATTAGTCAAAAATTCAGGTATTTATCAAAACATAACTTCATGAATTTTTTGCACTATTTCTTATTGAACATGTGCAGGTTGTGTATTTTGACGTTGAGTTATACCTCATCTACAACCTCTTCTAGCAGTTTGTGGTCCATACTCTACTCGTGGGGCATTAACTGTCAATTCTAAAAATAGTTTTAACAATAAATATAAGTTAATAAATGTTCAAATATACTTATTTTCTTGTTGTACTTTTTCCCGATGTTCTTTTATTGCATTCCCAAGAAGATTACAAATATTAGTAATAAAGTTATCCACAGATAGACAAAGAGTTTTGGTTTGAACTAAAGTTCGACAAAGAGGACACACTTCACTTTTTTTCAACCAAGTATTTAAACAAATTTCACAAAATGTATGGCTGCAATTAATTACACACGCTTAAAAAAAAAAAACAAATTTACATATTAAATTTTATATTAAATATTCATTTTCACAATTTACGACTAAATTTTATTTATTTCCCAATGATAATGAGATATTTAAAATCATTTTTTTAATCTAATTTATGGATGCGTAAAATTCAAGTTTTCTAGAATTAACATTTTGAGATAAAATATGTTTTATTTAAACTTCAAACCCAAGTTCTAAAATAAAATAATTTTGTTGGTATAATTATGAAGTATGTGATTTTTTTTCAGTCTCTTAGAAGCTAATTTATCAAAAACAAAATTTAAAAATTTATTTAAATTTTGGATAAAAAAATTACTAAATTATAAAATAATAATATATTGACAATAATTATTTAACTAATAAGAAAAAAATTTTCATCAGAAATTATTTTTTTAATTAAAATATTTTAGCTTTACTTTTCAGAAATTTTATTTACAACTCTAGAACTAGAAAGTTCAAAAAGTTTTCAGATATTTACTATCACTACTAGAACACTATAAACTTTTTCTTTGATTGTTTCTTCAATTTTTGATATTTGATCTAGAAAAAAAATTCAAACAAAAAAATTAACTTCTCAAAAAAAAATATGATAATAATTAAAGTATGTTGAAGCTATTAAATGACTTAACAAAAATTAACTTAAAAATTTTATCTAGTAAATAGAATTACAAATATGATAATTTGATAAATACCTCTTTTTAATGTAATTTAACATTAGCCTTAATAGAATTGGAAGTTTACGAAAAATAAGATAAATTAATTTTTTCTAAAATGTCTTAAATCCATAGGTGTTTTATTTTTTAATTAATATTTTTTCTTATCAAAATTATATTTAATAAAAGGAATAAGATTTATTTATTTTTAAAACGTGATGTAGATGTTTCTAAAATATTTATAAAAATCAATTAAGACCACACATGACAATATATTATAAATTATATTTTTCTTAGAGATTTAAATTGTAATTGTTATAATATAAAAAAATGTATGTTTATATGTAACTGCTTTTGATAATTACTTGATAATCAATGACCATATGGACATGATATTGTTACCAATGTTTCTAATGTTCAATTTAATACAATAGTAATATATAAGCCCAAAATTAATGTATACCCCATTACGTGAACTTCATCCAAAAAATAAATAAATGGAGTTCATAGCTTATTCACTTATATATTTTATACAGGTAAATAAGTCCAGATTAAGACACAGTATATTTCATGTTATATACTAAGAAAATCATGCGACTTTGCTTAAAAAGGTGTAAAATTAAATAAAGTTAATAACAATATATATGCTTATATAATCACCTTGTTGTATTTTTAAAGTATTTTGGCAATCTAAATTCTTTTTTGTTAATTCATTATTAGCGAGTTTATGCTGCGGAAAAAAATTTTTTGAATATGAATGTCTTAAGAATAATCTTACTTCAATTTTATATCTGTATATGTTTGTAAAACAAATCTGTACAGATATTTATAACTTCCACTCCCATCTGCAAAGGAAATAACATCTCCATGATTTAAAACTTGATAATCATTTTGGTTATTAGGAATTTGCACACAATTTACATAAGTTTCATTACCTGTTCCCTGCAGTACAGATATTGTTGATCAACTTAGAATTAATTATTTTCTTTGATAGCTAAATTTATATAAACATGCAATAAAAATTTTAAGTCTTACATTGTGAGAAATAAGATATTGGCCATTGGATTTATTTATAAAACAATGTCATCGTGAAATAGATTTTTCTTCAATTACAAATGAACAGGCAAGAGAACGTCCAGTAACAAACTGAAGAGTTATAATATATCAATTTAACCATTTTAAAGAAAAATAAAGTATATTGTAAAATATAAAACAAAATTAAGATGGCTTAAAGTTAATATAGATATTATTTTTCATAAGTTCATCTTAACACTTAAATTGAGTTTATTTCCTAAAGAAAAAATCTACCTCTGTCTCTCCAATAGGATAATTTTTGCCACTAGCCAAGCACTGTAATGTTGCATTACCAGTTATGTCAGAATAACTGTTACTTCTTTTTAAGCTCCTTGTATTTTTTATCTTTTTTAAGATTTATGGTATTCAGTTTCAAATCTATCATATAAATACACTTTAAAGTAGACTTAAAAGTAATGAAAGTATTTGTTTTGAATTAAAAACATTCGAAACTATGGTAGCACATGTTAATTACATACTGTTAATACAAAATAGAACAATTTTATAAAAGCTTATAGAAAATAATAATATTAAACAAATAAATGATATTTTCCTTAATATTCAAAAAGTTATTCAATCTAAATGAGATAAAAATCGAAAAAATTTTGAATATTTATTCAGTTTAAAATAAATAAGTAAAAAATTTACTATAAAGGACGGTATTCGATCCTCGTATCCTAAGCATCGAAGACATAAGTGTAACTGATGAGTCAAACATTTAACACATTTTCGGTAGAAAAAAGTACAATTTAATTTAATTAAAAATTTCAAAGCAGTTTTTCTCAACTTAAATAAAAGGACAAAAAATTTAAAATAAATTTAAGTTTACTAGGCTAGATGGGGATCCACCCTTGAAATGGTACCCTACAGGCCCTCACGCGAATTCGGTCCGTTAGGTTGTCCTAAGAAATAGGCCAGTATTTCGGTAAGAGTATCTGGTTACACCGGACACGATATGTGTTGTGTAAAAAAAGTAACTTCAAAAGCAGATTACCAGAAAATGATTACCACTTGTAAAATAAATAATAATTAAAAAAACAATATGTCTACAAAATACTTAGGTGTATTCACAATAATACTTCATAATAATCTAATAATTATTGTTCCAAACAACAGATAGATAAAAGAAAACTTAAGTTTCCTTAAAAATAATCTTAAAATGCCACGTTAATAATGAAAAGTACATACACTAACATAAAATATGTGGATTTAAATAAAAAAACGCTGGCGGCAATGAGCTTTTTTGATAAAATTTTTAAACGTTCACGGTGTGTTAAAAATTTGTTTTTCATCTTTACAAATAATTTTCCTAGAATATCGTTGTTCAGTACTTTCATTTAAAAAAATAAATTATGTAAATCTTACGCCGTTAAGTAATTTTTCGAGCAAGGCAAATTTTCAATGTTTTATTATATTATAAGATATCCTGTCAATTAGATTCATACAATTTTTATGTAATATAATTTTAAAATTTTTTAAATATATTTCGATATTTTCTGTGCTGAATAATAATTTCTCCTCTCGGAGTTTTTCGATGAGAACATTTTTGTTAATCCTTTTTTTGTTAAATGTATTATATACAATAGGTTATAACATTGATAGAATTAAAATAATTTTACTTCTAATGACGGGGACTGGTAAAAAAACGTATAATATTTTTTTAAAATTTAATTTAAAAACATAAGTAAACATAATTTTAACTTAGTATATGTAACTTCCCACAGTCCTTTTTTTTAGCGGCCAGACAGTGACAAGTAAAAATAAGCGATATTGTTTTCGTTTAAGCAAAAAAATGTCTGACAAAATACAACCACATATATCGTCATATAGAAACATTTAACGTTAAACGTTTTATTAGAGTATATTGTTCCTATATAAACTGTTTTTTTAACGTTTTCCATTTGATTTCTCTGAAAATAATATGCCAAGAAAATTTTTTTAGGTTTTTTAAAAAATTTTTGAAAATCTTAATTTTTTTCCTCGATTACTTTAAATATTCACCATAAATAATGTTTCATTTACGTCCTATGATTTGAAAATTTAATAAAATACAATAACTCGATAATTACAATCAGGGTGCGAAGTCTCTAGGTTAGCTAGTTTAAAATTATAATTGCCAAAATAAGAAAAATCTTTACATAATACCCTATTTTTTTTCAATATATTTTTTTAAATTAAGTTATACTTTAATATAAATTAATTTTTTTTAAATCACTTCATTGTATATGTTATGGTTGGTTTCAGTTTTTGAGAATGTATCATTTTTTTTTAATAATTATAGAAATGCTATAAAACTTTTAACTGTTAGTTTTTATTTATATTTTTCAATTTAGATTTATGTGAAAATAATAAAGAACTATTTAACCAAAAAAATATGTTTTGATTGCATGCAAAACATCAGGTGTCGTTGCAAATTTAGCGTAACGCATAAACAACGCAATAAATCTAGCTTGGTTATTTAAAAAATATGATTTTCATTCAAAATCACTTCTTAGATGCATTATTCCAAATTATAAGTTATTATTTAACAAAGCTCGAGGCCAAACAGCAATTTATAAAAACTCAGAGATTCTATTACAGAGTATTGTTTATCTAATAATTTGATACCAAAAAGTAAAAATATCTTAGGTTAGCGGAAGAAATTATGCATTATGTAAAAAGTAAGCCATTTAGGATATGGTACTTATTTACTTGCAAACAATCTAAATTTTTAAACTCTCATAGAGGAAAAAATTGTTTGATTTAAAAATCTTTACAATAACATGTAATTATATGATTTTTTTCATCTCTTCTCTTGATTAAAAAATATAAACATCAATTTTCTTTATTGGGAACCCGTATTTTTAGTTTAATGATATGATAGAAAAAAATTGTTTTCAATATTTTGTTCTTATAATTTTTTTTATACTATAAAGAACTTTTCTGTTATTGCTTTTAAAAGTTTAGTGATTTTTTAATCAATTTTTTAATTCATAGTTTCTTGTGTATCATACAGTGACGTCATTTCTTTATGATGTCACATAAACAAGTTTTTGTAAATATATCTTTTATCGTATTTCCCACATAAGTTAACAAAGTACACCGATAATAATTTTAACAGATTATTGTTGACTTCAGTATTATGATAACTAAATTAATGATGAATTTATATTTTAAATCAAAGTTTTAAACGATTTTCAAACGCATACTGTTAATTGGATAAAAAAATTATATGAATAAAAAAAAATGTTTTGTCATATCATCTCATAAAACTAATAATAGTAGTTCCTGTTAAAGAAAATTAAAGTTTATAACTGAATGGGTGCAAACAAATGATTTAAATTCAGATTATTCTAGTTTTTTGAATTAAACAATTTTTTTTTTATGATATTAAATATTTTTAATAGTTTTTAAGAAATTGAGTGGCTTATTCATAATGAATCACCCTACACAAAACTGAAGAAACTCAAGTAATCAATAAATTGCAAAATATTAATAAAATTAAAGATATCAAAAGTACGAAATTAGATGTATTTTCTTTTTCTAATTTTCTAATTTTATTTAAATTCTTTATTCACTGCTTGTATTATATATGATTTGACCAAAGGTCTCTTAAAATGTACTGTTTTATTAAAATATTATAAAGATCTCAGTCAACAAATGTAAACCATATATCTAATGAATTTTATTGTTTATTCTTTTTGAATTTACTCAAATTAATAATTAGACTTTAACTATAATTTTTTGTTATATTGATTCTATATTTTTCACTTATCGTAGCTGTGTTTTCTAACGGGACATATTCGGAAAGACGGAGTTTTTGGAGTTTTTTTTTGGGCGGAGTCTTAGCAAAACGGTGTTTAGTTTTCCAATAATAAAGTAAGTTGACTTTCGAATGTAAAATTTTTTGTGCAACAAAAATTTTTTATCTGAATTTTTAGACAAATTTACAATACTAAAAGTTATTTTACAACAATAATTATTAATTTTGCAAGTCACGTTTTGTAGTTGTAACGGGTGTTTTTTTATCAACTATAGTTTAGAAAGACATTTTAAAATGTGAAAAAAAAAATACATAGATGCTTTGAAAGAAATAATTAGAAATTTAATTAATTTATGAAATGTAAAACAAGTTGAAACAAGTGAAATATAATGATCATAATTCATAATACAATTATAAAATGTGTCTAAGACTTATTGGTTTCAGAGCCGTTTTTAATTAAACCATATTAGATCTGAAAGGATATTAATTTTACTATGTGTTTATTATTATTAATTATTGTGTCTGTTGCCATTTTTTTTCAGCTCTCACTGTACAGAATTTTTAACAATACATACAAAAATCACAAATCGTATTGTTATAAAATAAAAAAAATGAAGCAATGGTAGATTTTATCATACATTAAAAGAGGTGTGAATATTGTAATAAAATAGAAAGAAGTATGGCTGGGTAGGTGTTATGATTTGAAAATATGTAAATACTGGGACTGTAAATAAAATAAATCTAATTAGACTTTGAAGTGGATAATAATACATTTAAATACAGGAGTTTAAAAAATATAAGAAATAAACAAAACATAAAATATGGCCAGATGATAAAGAGAATATACTAAAGCGAAGGTGTACATGCATAGCAAATAAAGTTTCTAAAGCTATACTATTCAAAATTTTACGGCTATTGATTTTTTTTATCAGCTATACTTTATGAAAGAAATAATGTGGGTTTACTTAAAATGCGACTGTCTGATTGTTGGATTCAAGCTTTATTAACAGAATTAATGATATTTATACAATTGGTAAACACAAATGAAACATTCACATTGCACGTATTTGATTGTAAAGAGGATGACAACCAAATAATGTTTTAACGATAATATTTTTGAATTAGTCTAGTTGCAATGTAATTTTATTAATCTCGAAAAGAATATACTAGTTGATTTGAAATCAGTCCTTAATATTTTATTATGAATTGCTTAGAAATATAATTTCTTGCCTTGTTTTTTAGCTAGCTTAATCGTTTTTATAAATATATATGCCAAAATAAAAGAACTGACATTAATCTATTTAGTTACTTCATACTTTTGTAAGAATGGTTAAACTTGAAATATTATTTCACATAGAATTCTTTCTACACTTGTTATTTAAATATATTTAATTAACATTATATTTTCAATGTGTTTAAATAAAATATGTAAATAATTTAATTATAAATAATAATAATTTACAATTATTGTGCATTCAATATGAGATTCGATTAGTTAGACACAAAGTGGTTACACTGCTGCCGAAAAGAACGCGACAGCGTACGAGAGTCAATCTCTAGTGACGCGTCATGAACTATTGTTTTACCGATAGTTTCAACCTATGAATATGCTTAGTTAGATTATCCAAATGCATTAATTAAATAGATACTCCAGTCAAAGAATTAAGGAAACTCATAACTGGAACAATACACAACAATGCAATCTATTAAAAAAATGTTAAATTGTTTTAATAATTATTGAATATGTATAACATAAATAAAATAATTAAATAAAAAGAAAATATAATTATTTTCTTTTTAATTTCTGAGAAAATTAGAAAAAAACATTAAGTTTGAAACAGTCACTAAGTCAGTTAGAGCATAATCGCGAAACAGTCAGATGCAAAGACGGTAATAAATAGATTTTTAGAAAAATAAGATGTCGAATGAGTCAAAAATCGCTCTTTTATAAACTTATTTCTGAGGGAGGTACTTAAAATTTAATTAGAAGATGCTTCTTGTTGGTAAATCAATTAAACTTAAAGGGACATATATGTAACATATTTCATGATTTGAGTTATTTTTTATGAGGGCCTTGCTGTTTTGTATCTATAATATCCCGTAAGAATGTTTATTAAAAAGATTATAATTATTAAAATATAAATACAATAAAATGGTAAGTGCTAATAATCGATTGCGGTATCTAGTTGAATTCATAACCCTTAAATTTTGAAAAAATATTTTCCGTAAATGGGGAAAAACGTGTTTTTTTGAAATTGGCTAATATTAATATTTTAAAACATATTAATTAACTGCTATATATTTTTGAGAAAAGAATGAATCAAAAAATTTTTTTTTATAAATGACTTTGGTAATTCTCTTTTATTTGGTATATGATTTTTGAAAATGTAATCTTTTATCTATCTACCGAAATTAAAAATAGCAACTTTTGCATGAAAATTTAACGTTTTAAATTTATCTTTTTAAATGCTCCAGAAATGCTGTGTTCTTTAAACATTGTTGAATTAAAGATAATATATATAATATACTATCATTAAAAAAAAGAAAATTGACCAATACCTCATTTATATGCAAATGGACACCGTAGTTAAAAAACAAGCCATTTTTTTTCTTAAAATTCTTGATTTTATAAAATATGTTTTCAATTACATATTGGTATAACTTTTTTTAAATGAATGAATCAATGCAAGTTTTTTATAAATACGTTATACATTCCCTTGACATCAATCATATTTTTTATAAAAATTTGACTATTATAAAGGGGGTTCAAAATTTGAAATTAACGTATAAATAGTAGATTTTATTCAACTTAACTTTTAAAATAATTCTTGAAATCCTGAATCTTTTAAACATACAGGTAATTTCTAAATCTAGCTATATTAATACATGGAAGTGAATCTATGGATAGTATACAGGGTGGCCCAGCACTCACTGACAACTTAAATAACTTTTGATCCAGCTAAAATTTTTAACTGATTTTTAGCTTCGATGCGAAGTTGAGAAGGTATTAATTTTACCATGATGTGTTTTTTTTTTTTTATGTCTGTTTTTTCTCAGCTCTCACTAGACCGATTTCTTTCAACAATACGCCAAGAGATCACAAATCGTATCTAGTTGAAGACTTTACCCTTAAAAATTTAAAATTTTCCCTCGTTCCCCGCAAATGGGGGAAATATCCAAAAAAATTACAAATTTAAAAATAGGTAAATTTTGTCTTTTTTTTCTTAAAACTTCCATAACTTTTTCAAAAATAAACAAATCAATATAATTTTTTTTAAACTAAAACCTTAGATATTTCCCTTTCATTTGATATAATTTTTTTGAAAATCTAACACTTAATCTACTCATGGGGGAGGATTTAAAATAGCAACTTTTTAACAAAAACTAACTTTTTCAACTTAATTTTTGAAAATGTTATGGAAAAACTGCGTCCTTTAAACATATATCAAATTAAAGCTAATTTTATGTGCTATAAAATGAAAAAAAAAAAATTGTCCCGACACTTTATCTTCTGCATGTAAACGGCTGCCGTAGTTAAAAAAACGCTATTTTTGTGTTAAAATCCTGGGTTTTGTATTTTATTTTATTTTAAAATATCTTATTAGGGGTATACACTGACTTTTATGAATATTATATAATTTAATTGACATAGAATAAAGTTCATAAGACATAAGAAATTAAACTTATTAAATTTTTTTACTTTTTTAAAGTCGAAAAAGTATTTTTAAATTTGAGTTAGCTTAAATAGCCAATTTTATCATGCGACGAAAGCAACGAACAGTTGCCGAATCGGTATCACATATGTCTTTCATGCATAGAGTACGAGGTTAAAATCTGTCTGTGGCAATTAATATTTTGCATTTTTTTTTTTTAGTTAGAATAAAATTTTCAAATCATTTGATATTTATCTCATTTAGATTCAATAACTTCAATTGATATAAAGTATTCTATTACTGTAGTCTCCCCTCGTGAGATGAAATTTATATCCATGTTAATATTATTTTACTATGTAGTTTTTTTTGTGGCTACGATTTATTTTGCCAACCCTCACTAGACCTACTTTTTTCAACGATACGTCAAATGATTACAATTCGTATTTAGTTTAAGTTATTACTCTTGAAAATCGAAAAAATATTCCTTATTCAAATAAAAAGTAGCTTAACCAGTTTTTTCCATACAAACAATTAAAATCATTAATTTCTAATATTCTTAAAGTATTTATTGTCGAATTAGATTTTTATTATTTTATTAAAAGTTTTCAACTACAAAAGTAAATAATTTTACTTTGTAATTTATTAATTTTTTATCTCTATTTGTGTGTGCTACTATCAGTCTATAACATTCCAAATTTTTTTGTAATATGTTGCTATATAAATCATAAATTTAAAAAAAAATGATTTTTAGTTTCACCTAAATTTAACGATGGATTTTTACAATTATTTTCAAATATTATAATACGCTCAATTGAGTAAATTTTTTTTTATNACCTGAATTTAACGATGGATTTTTACAATTATTTTCAAATATTATAATACGCTCAATTGAGTAAATTTTTTTTTATTGGTTTTTTTAGTTATATAATCATTAAAATTAATTAAATTCTGAATATTTCCATTGTAGAATTTTTTTTAACTCCAAAAGTTAATTAGAAATTANCATTGTAGAATTTTTTTAAACACCAAAAGTTAATTAGAAATGATTACTATGATTTTTATTTAAGTGATCTAATACAATAAAAATGTAAAAAAAATCGAACTTTTCTGATAAATGTACTGTAAATAGTAATTATAAAATTTCCTGATTGCATAGGTCAGGTGGGGTAATTGTAAATGATTCTATCAAAGTGATTTTTAACTTGTATTTATGACTGTTTACTTACATAAACATTTATTATATTATTATACATATGTACTAGTGGACATAATAAATATAGTTTTAATGTAGTTTTAGTAAATTTTTAATTTCAAATCTAAAAAAGCGTAATTTACAATTACCATAGACATTTACCATTACCCCTTTGATATTGGAGTAAATGTAAATGAATGTTTTTTCAGTGCACTTTTTCTAAATGATAATACAAATGACATAACCTCTAAAATACTGTAATAAATATGATTGATGGGAGAAAAAATATTAAATAATAATTATAACGAGTTCGATGGTTATAATTTATTAATTTTATTAGAATACCAGCCTCATTTACAATTACCCCTATTCACAATTACCCCTCCTGATCCTATTCAAATCATTTGATATTTATCTCATTTAAATTCAATAACTTCAATAAATATAAAGGATCCCATTACTATTAATTTTTTAACTCTATTTGTGTGTGCTACTACCAGTCTATAATATTCCAAATTATTTTGTAACAAGTTGCTATATAAATCATAAGTTTAAAAAAAAAATGATTTTTAGTTTCACCTGAATTTAACGATGGATTTCTACAATTATAATTAAATTTTATAATACAGTCAATTAAGTAAATCTTTTTAACAACTTTTTTTTTTTGTTTTTTTTAGATAAGTAAATCATTAAAATTAATTATGTTCTGAATATTTCCATTGTAGATTCTTTTTAAACATCCAAAGTTAATTAGAAATGATTACTATGATTTTTATTTAAGTGATCTATTACGATAAAAATCAAACTTTTCTGATTAATGTACTGTAAATATAATTATAAAATTTCCTGATTGCATATTAATCTTAACATTTTCATTTTTTTCTATTTAATAATGTCAATTTCAAACTTGCAAGTTGAGCTAAAAGTTATGGTAATAAATTCATTTTTGTTCTATTAAAACTTTCACTTTAAAGGACAAAAAAAAGAAGGTTCAAAATGATTACTTTTAACATATTAAAAATCAATGTCAATAATAATTTGAAAACAATTAATTTTAAAAATTATATAATATATAATTAAAAGAAATACTAATCTGGGTATAATTAAGGAAATAGAAGTTGATGTTGCTTTTGTCTATCAATTTTTTTAAATTAAACACTATTTACAAATTTGCATCGAAACGTTTCTTATGATAGTGATTTTAATCACTGTCAGATTAAATCTCTACTGGTCCTAACTGTGCAACATCCCCACTATGCCACGACCCCACTGTGCTGGGTTTTTTCTTAAATTCTACTCTGCAAAATAGCTATCTTAGATTTATTTTTACATTTTATTTAAAATTTAAAAATAATTAATATTTTAATAACATGTAAAAAATTAATTATTGAGATATAGCTATAGACCTAACGTATAACTATTATTTAAAAAAAAATCAGCTAAAAATATTAACTGGATCAAAAGTTATTTAAGTTGTCAGTGGGACATTTTTTTCAAAAATCTCATACTAAAATAGGAGTCACTCAATTTTTTTTTCAAAAAATCACCTTTTTTCCCCTTAAATTTAACACGTATGGCACAAATATTGATTTTTTTTATAAGAGAATTTAGAAAAAAAATTAATTATGTGGTTTATTTAGTATTATTTTTAAATTTTTAATGAAGTATCATAAAATCCCCTTTGGTAATAGTGTTCAATTAATAATGTTAGTAAGTACGTCATTTCCAAAATGTATAGTTACACCATTTTTAATGATAGCATTTATCACACGTCAGTAAATAAAGTAATTATAGTAAAAAATTATTCGCGAAACTTTTTTCGTGTATTGAATTCTTTAAGTTTTGAATATATAGGATGATTTTTTTTATCATAACCTACTCAATTACTTACAGAATAATAATAAATTTAACATTTTTTTTTTGATTTTCTTTAGTTACACATCATTCTTGAATTATTAACTATGTAATTCTTTTTAAATTCATCCCTTATGCCTGGTAAGGGTGTCAACTTTATNTTACACATTATTCTTGAATTATTAACTATGTAATTCTTTTTAAATTCATCCCTTATGCCTGGTAAGGGTGTTAACTTTATTTTTTTTTTAAATGGGAACACATATTTAGAATTTAATAAAATGTTTGAGTTTTTAATTTAATAGTAAATGACATTTGAATTTTTAATATAACTTTATTTGTTTATTAGATTTAAACATTTAATGTTTCAAATTTTTTAGTTAATATACAGGTATAATACACAAGGGATTACAAATATAGGTAGCTAATTGGTTTTTTATGACATTGCTGTCACAGTCACGGATTGTTTATTATCAATTATGACTATCAATAGATATACTTTTTGTATTGTCAGTTAGTGTATTTATAAACTCACAACAATGTACCTTACTACCATTGGTAATAACAATGCTATGTATCTGCTAATATCGATGTCATAAAAAACCAATTACCTACCTGTATTTGTAATCCCTTGTGTATTATACCTGTACATTAACTCAAAAATTTGAAACTTTAAATGTTTATATCTAATAAACAAATAAAGTTATATTAAAAATTCAAATGTCATTTACTATTAAATTAAAAACTCAAACATTTTATTAAATTCTAAATATGTGTTCCCATTTAAAAAAAAAATAAAGTTAACACCCTTACCAGGCATAAGGGATGAATTTAAAAAGAATTACATAGTTAATAATTCAAGAATAATGTGTAACTAAAGATAATGAAAAAAAAAATGTTTAAATTATTATTATTCTGCAATTAATTGAGTAGGTTATGATAAAAAAATCACTCTGTATAGAGTGGGTATGGATACACTAGTACGAGATCCACCTATGTTACATAGCTATACTATGTATATAAATGATTGTAATTCAATAAGTATTTATCCTAAAGTTATTATAGACCCATCAAATTCGTTGTAGGAAAATATGTAAAAAATTGTTATTTTACAATTTCAAAAAATATATATTTTTATAATTTTTTTATTAGAGACAAATGATAAAAAAATATCAAAATTATTTAATACAAAAGTAATACAAAATATTTGTTGAATCAAAGTTATTAAAGATATCAAAACCGGGTAGGACCCTCTGTATTCACAATAATCAGATATAGACATTTAAATAGATTTTTACTTGTACACATTAAACAAAATATAACTACCACTTAAATTAGCAAACACGTAATTTTATCCATACCCTCGTCACCATTTGTTCGGTTAGAAATGCAGGATAAATAACACCATACAGGTTAGCGGTTACTGATGAACTAACTTTATTATCAATATGTACACATACAGATAACACATACACGTATAAATATATCTCATACATTACAATTGTTGTATCTTTAATAAGAAACCACCCTAATGGCTTAACTTAAAGTAATAAAAGTTCAATGATAACGCAAATGTAATTATTAAAGATATAATCAAACAATGCAAAAGATACACTTAAAACACAATAAAACAATACACAAAATGAAAACTTAATGTCATAAACGTACCATGCGAAAAGCAATTACCTACGGTACTCTCAAACACTTCTCCTCTCTTCAATTCATTCCATTTCGTCTTATATATTAAAATATTTTCTATTTCTTTTTTTTTACAAAATTCATAATACAATTATTTTCAAAAATGTTTATAAATATTTACTTCCTGGTCTAGTAACAATAACTCAGGAATTACAATTAATTCAAACATTACAAACATATTTTACTTCATGCTTTACTTATAAAAGACTATATTATAATTTGTAACAATAGATCAAGAAATTACAATTAAACCAAACATTAAAAAAATGTTATACTTTCAGTATGTTTTACAATTTAATGACCTATATTACACAATTTACAATAAAAATTATGCTTTTTTTTATTTATAATACTATCAATCAGGGTTGTTAACTTAAAAATTGTCTCCTTCTTCTTTGACTTAAAAATTCTTTCAGAATTTTTGGCACCGCCGTCACTGTTCTCCAATTTTCCCGATTCTAGATTTTATCTTTCCAATCCGTCACATTCAATATTTCTAAATCCTTTTTAACCCCATCTATCCATCTCTTTCTTAGTTTTCTTCTGGGTTCCCATTCAATTACTGTTCTTACATTTGCATTTTCAGTTTTTTGCATCGCATGTCCAAACCTCTGGAGTCTTTGGCTTTTAATGTAGCTTGTTAGTAATGGTACTTTAGTGGTTTCCCTTAGTTCTGCATTGTTCCTTCTTTGCTAACTATGAAGTTCGCTGATAAAAACTGGGCCACATATCCTTCTTAGTATTTTATTTTCAAACGCTAGTAGCTTCTTTTCTAATTAAATGGTTGTGGGTCATAATTCGCACTTATAAGTTACCGAGGACCCTATTATGGTCATGTATAATATAATCTTAGTCCCTCTAACATCATTGACTTGAAATATTTATGAAGTGCGAAATATATCCTTTTCGCTTTATGAATGTGACTCATAATTTCGAGACTCCAGACATTGTTGTTAGTAATAGTCGATCCTAGATACTTAAACTGTTTGACTTTTTTGAAAATATAATTCCTAATTTCTATATTTTGTTCCTCATTTGGTAATAATTCCATCACTTGTTTTTTCTTGATTTATTTTTAAGCCGCCCGATTCAACCTTCTCTATGAGTGCGCTTGTATTTTATACTACTGTTTCCTTGTTATCTCCTATCAGGTTAAGATCATCTGCAAAGTCCAGTACATCAATGCGTGTGGCACCAATACTAGTCCCTAAATTGTTATCTTGGACACTACGTATTACTTTTTCCAGTGCTTTATTAAACAACAGCGGTGATAACGCATCCCTTTGTTTCATATCAATTACGACTTCACATTCTTCAGATAGGGTTTGGTCAACTATAACCTGATACTTTGTACTACTCGTGAACATTTTTATAAGCGAAATAAGTTTTATTGGGAAACCAAATTCAAGCATGATATTGTAAAGGTTATCGGGGTGAATGCTATCATATGCTTTCTTAAAGCCGACAAAGACTGGTCATATATTTTGCTTGAGCTCGTATTTTTTTTCTATCATTTGTCCAATTATTGAAAGCTGATCAGTTGTCGATTTCCCCTGACGGAAATCGCCCTGATACTCTATTATGTAAGTATCTGTTATTGGTTCTAGGCGCCTAAGCAAGATTATTGAAAATACTTTATATGCAGTATTAAGTAAAGTTATTTCCCTGTAATTATTTCAATTGAGTTTATCAACTTTCTTATAAATAGGTATCACTATGGCTGTATTCCACTTTTGTGGCAATTCATCTTTTTCCCATATTCTTCTACAGATTTAATGGATTATTTTATGTACATCTTCGCCTCCATACTTTAATAGTTCTGCTAGAATCCCATTTTATCCTAGGAATTTCCAGTATTTTTAGCTATTGATAGCTCTTATGGTTTCTTCTACTGATATGTTATCTACTCTTTGTTTAATTGACTGACCAATCCATTCTGCTATTGTTGACTCGGGAAATTCTTTATTTAGTAACTCTTCAAAATACTTACGTCATCTGGTAGCCTTCTCACGAGGCTCTCGCAAGATTGTTTTATCTTCTTTATATCTTATGGCTCTCAAATGTGGGTTAAATGTCTTGTATTTCTTAATATTTGTGAAAAATTGTTTTATCTCCTCTTGTGAGTGATCTTGGTTAATGCTACATAGTAGATCATTCTTTCTTTTTGTATGATTCTTTTGCACTTCTTCATTCCAAACATTCCAAGTCGTTCTCTTTGTGTATGCGTTTTTCGTTATGGTTCGATAATCCAGGAGCTCCAGTAATTATCCGAGGCAGTTTTTTTGGTTTCTTAACATACGTTTTTTTTACAACGCATACACTCTAGTCAGTCAGGTAAACTCTGGATACAAACCAGACCTAACGCTAATCATTATGGAACCAGATGATATCCCTTTACCTGCAAGTAGGAAAGTTTTATGGTCGTTTCCAAAATGCCAGCATAGATTCTAATAATGAAGACATGCTTTGAGTTGAATTTCAAACCATCTAGACTGTTAGAGCGTTGAAAATCTTACGAACTGCGACTGCGGAGTGGTGGACCATGTCATTAAAGACTGTCCGGCTCAACGGCACCCAGAAGATATGGAAGACTTCTTCAATGCACAAAACCGGCTATACATTGCTTTAGTAAACTTGACGTTGAATTATAACCCAAAAGTTATTGACAAATAATATAGCATTTATATAGTTGTTTATTTTATTGTATTTTACTAATCTATAAATTTAATTATGTATCTATTTAAATTGTTTTAATCATTGATCGTGTAACATTTAAGATCTTGTATGTAATACGAAATAAATAAATTATAAAAAAAAACATGATTAAATTACATATTTATTTTTAGTTTGAAACGTTTTAATTACGTATTTTATTTACATTTATATTATTTAATTAAAATTACTAAAAATTTGAAAACATAACACAATTTTTCTCAAATAATCATTTAATTCCGTTTTATTTTAAAAATATCTACAATTAAATTTAGGAACTAAATAAATTAAGTACAGAAATATCTATAACTCTTTGAATCACGGTTGATAACATTTTTTTACGTGCACTGTTGCAAAACTAAATGAATCAAAAGAAAAGCAAGTTACCGTGATTATGGTTTATAATACAAAGGTTAATAACATTAGATGGATACAGTTATTACTACCGTTGAAAGATTAATATATAAAATTTAAAAGATTAAGAATAAAATAAAACCCAGTGAAGCAACGAATAATGGATATCAGTCTAGCAAGCAATATCACTATTTGAATACTAGATGATTAAAAATGATAGGATAATTATGATGGCAGTGGGCGCGTACTTTATATTAATTACTACTATTTGAGTTGTGTAGCTTAATTTGTTTTTTGGTTATTTTTTAGTTCTTAACTTATAAAAAATAATTGTGTTTTTGTATCTTTTAAGTTGTATAATATTAAATTAATTGATTTTATTTAATAAAAGTACAATATAATATAATCTTTTGATTTGAAAGTTAATCTTCTGTGCTTTTAAACGGACTTCCTTGTTACTGAAAAACAGCAATAAAGTTGTAGCGTAACGTTACGTTAAGTTTAGTTCAATAATTTCGATCACCCATATGATTTTGTTTATTTAGTTACAATCATCATTAAAGTCAAAATCAGTAAAAATAATAATAGTTATTTTAGGAAGTGACAATAGGTTTTAGACATAAAAACCTTGTGAACAACTTTATTATTATTTGTTTGTTTTATTAAACAAACTCAGATTTTTATATTTTCGATCAAAGTCTATTTAACTTAAAACTTCATTTAAGACTAATTTAATTTTAATAAAATTTAGGTGTACAATATACTAAATAGATCAATAATGTATTTTTATTTTTTACTTTATTTGTTCAGGATGGTTAATTTAGCAAATATTAACGTAAGTTGAGTTGTTTTTAATTGTTCACAATTAATTTTTATACAGGGAGATTCGTTATCGTATATTATCATTCAATTAATTAAAAAATACATATTAATTTTGTTAATTTTTTTTTTGGTTATTTTTAGTAATATCTATAGGTGATCAATTTATGAAAATCACACATTTTCTCATTTCTTGAAATGAATTGAATTAAATGAAAAAACTAAACTTAGTATTCTTTATTAGTTTTGGTAATCATAATGCCGGAGGCAACAATAATCAAAATATTTTGTAAATAAAAAAAATTATGTGAAACATGTAGATATGACAATTACTGTGTGCCAAACACCCAATTATTAATAGAAAATTGATTAAAAATCGCTAAACTTTAAAATGTATTGAAAAAAAAACGATTCTAGAATAAAAAAAAATTTCGGACTTTATTTTATCTCCACGGTGAAAACAGACATCAATATTAATAAAAAAAAAGATTATTAAATAAATTCACACGTTTGAACTATGGAATTATTTGTATGTTGTACATCGTATTTACTTTAAGTAAAGCGTGATATATACGTACATAATATTTATTAAAAAAATTGAATTTTTAAAATAATATAGTTAGAAATTTTTTGTTTTAAAACGAAGTATTATCTTTTTTATACAATTTATAAAGAATATAAGAGACTGAAATAACTTAAAAATTGAAATCTTATAGAGTATTCGTAAAATGTTATTATTTTAATTGAAGTCATTACGTATGGACAATTTATAATTAAAAAATTGAAACTAAATAAAAATAAAACAACTAATTTTTTATTTTGAGTTTTGTATGAATATAATATGGTCCTCCAAATAGATTCCCAGTGGGCCCTTTTAATTAGGGATTATTAAAATAAGTAAATTAGAATTTTTATAGGTAATTTTGATACTTTATGTTTGATTGCATATCCTACGCGTAAAATCTACACTCTTCTGCAACTTTTGGTCATATTCAGCGTTCAACACTATTAGGGACGGCGCTAGAGGTCTTGTGCAAAATAATTAAACGAGGTTCTGATATTTTTTTTGGTCGTTAACTGAGTTTACAGGGCCTTGTACGTTAGCATACGTCACGTACCTAAGAGTAATGCAATGCATTACTCCAATGCAAATTTGTTTTTATAAAATGTGTATAATTTTATAAATTATTGTAGCGGCTAATTCTTCGTCTGGGGATTAAGTATAATAGACCTATGTGTATTACATTTTAATCTAACTTTTTATCAAAATATTATAAAAATACAAATAATTATACATTACTTAATTATGCCAATAAACAGTTTTTAATAAAATTATATACATTTGAATACTTATAGACTGCAATAATTTTTAATTTTTAGTCACACGAAAATATTAACATTTTTTAAAAGGTTTGTTAATGTTAAATTAGCATATGTCCTATAATTCAAGTTAAAAAGATATCTTGCTGTTCTTAGAAATTAAATTATACATCTCCGAAAAATTTCCACTTCACTTTTTTTTTTTAGTTTTCAAACATAACAGAAAATGAGTGTATCGCAGCGGATTATTCAGACTTAGCGCTAATGTTCAGATGCGCTCTTTGCTATTTATTTCCGGGTGGGAACCTTATAGAAGCTATAACAGTAATGACACTTTGCCCTCTAACTAGCGACCTCAGCCATAATGAGGTTGCGTCAGGTTAACAATCTGTGTAAAAATACTTTCAAATCATAGGGTAGAGCAGATTCCAAATAGTTGGGATAGAGGCTCTTCACACCAAGCGCGAGATTTATACTGATAATATTTGGCTGTATGGGTGTGGTTAGGTGATGGTGTTCACGCCTCATCAGCTGTTAGGACATCTTATCTATAGCCGTTAAGTTGTAATTTTTTCGATTAAAAATGTTAAGAGGAAGATATAGCTTAAAAGCAACAAATTATTATTCATCATGGTTTAAATATTTAAAATATTGTTAATATTCAAGTGTTATATAAGTTTCAATTAAGTTTATCCAAGTATATTTATCAAGTAATAATTTTATAGATTTTACATCGGCTAATAATGATTTGGGAAAAGGTAATTGGTAAGAGAATAAGAAATGAGACATCGGTATCTAAAAAAAAGTTTGGATTTATGTCTGGTAAGTCAACGACGGAGCTATTATTTTATGTGAAATAACTTATAGAAAAGTATAGGGAAAAGATGAAAAAGCTGTGAATGGTATTTATAGATTTGGAGAAAGCATTTGATAGAGTACCGGGAGAGATTTTAATGTGGGCATTATTGAGAAAAGGAGTCCCGAAATGTACATTAATATAATAGAGGATAAGTATGATGGCACTTGTACTAGGGTAAAAAGTGTGTGTGAGTAACCAAATGTTTTAGGCTAAAAGTAGGAGTGCACCTTACTTATTTTCTACAGTGATGAATGAAATAACTAGAGAAGTACAAGGAGAAGTGCTGTGGAGCATGTTGTTCAATGACTGTATAGTGTTGATAGGAGAAAATAGGGAGGAAATAAATCAAAGGCTAGAGGTGTGAAGATCAGAAAAAAGAAAGGAAATATGAAGAAATAAAGTAGAGGAAAACCAAGAAAAAGATAAAGTTAAAGTATATTACATAAGCTTTAATTTAAGACATATATATATATATATATATATATATATAAATGTCAGACTTCCCGGAACACTTTCAAAAGTTAACTCGAAAAAGTTAACTTTTTGTAAAAAATTTATTATTTTGAATCTCCTGCTGTGGGCAGATAAACGGTCAGTTTTATAAACAAAATATACCAAATGATAAATGAAGACTCCATGCATCTATAAAAAAAAATTATGTGTCATTAAGATTTTTTTCAAAAAGTTATGGCAGTTATGAGTAAAAAAAATTGAAATATTTTCGAAAATTAGCGATTTAAATTTGTATTTTTTTTTTAGAGATTTCCTCTATTTATGGGTTTTTTTTATAAAAGACTGCAGGTAAAAGATAAACTGCGCAAACATTTTTGGTTAATTGGAAAACATTCTTAGTTATCATTATAAAACAAACGTCTGTTATATGTAGAGATCATAATACCCATCTGGAATTACGGAATTCAATAGTGGGGTCGTGCTAATAAGTCCAACATAGAGTTTATACAACGCTGCTAAAATATCGCACTTAGTATTACCGACGCGGTTTACCGACACGATAGAAATGATGTAAGTCATCGTGATATTATGCTGCTGACAGTAGCAGGCGAAGTTACAGTAGTATCCGATAATCCGGCATCCAACAGTCCGGAATGCCCGATAGTCCGGCATCGCTCCGGAAAATTGTAAGCATTATGGGTTTCTCCAAAAAAATGCCTTTAAAGCAAATAAAAACGATCAGAAGCTATTCGGAAATTTTCAGGGTGTTCGGGATCATCCGGACGAATTTACAATAGAGCAGAGAACTAATCACCAACAATACGTAGTAGTGGACATAGTAGTACTCGGACCAGTCTAATTTTGTCATATATGTATATATGATAAAATTAGACCGGTCCGAATACACTGAACGCGCGCTTAAAATTTGATAACAGGAAGTTGTATTACACGGCCGGCTAGTCTCAGTTATCACAACAAATACAGTTGCAGTGCAGTACAGTTAATCAATCACGAAGCGTCTTCGCTATTTTTTTGTGCATTGTTGTTTTGTGTCCTTTTACATTGTAGTAAACTGTGTCTCAGTACTAGCTACAGTGCTTCAGAAATTATTGATCTTCATAATTATTAGATATAAATTTTATACTAAACGCCAAAAATCAAGAAAACAAAAAGACATTCGTGACTTTTTTAAATCTAAATGAAATATGTATTACAGTACTTGCACATAAATTATATGAAGTGTAAAACAAACTTTTTTGAATTTGCATACTGTATTTTTAGTTTAACTATTAACCTAATTGTTCTTATAGCAAAGCCTACACTAAAAGGAAACGGCACCGCCCGATAGACCGGAATTTTCGATAGTCCGGCACGGAGCTGGTCCCGAACGTGCCGGATTATCGGAATTCTACTGTACTAGGTTTGCACGTAGGGACATAATAAGGTTGAAACACCATGAAAATCTAGCAGAAATTCAAATATTGGACAATTCCAATGATTAAGACATTTAAAAGGCACCAAAACATATAACTTGGTTTAAATTTAAAAATGTACATTTTGTAACATAAATATTATTTTATTATTACTAGATTAAGTTAGAGACCACTTAACTTTTGTATCCCCATAGGAATAAAAAAGAACATTATTTAACTAAATAAAATTGTAGTTTTTTGAAACTGTATACGGAGTGATGGCTTAACTGGTTCAATATTTTTGAAAATATAAAAATAATATTATTTTTTTTTTCGATATTTAATAGTATTCTATATTTTATTATTTTCAAAAAAAAATTTTCCTAACCTTTTGTTTCTTTTCCTATTACAATTATATCAACTTTAGTTTCTATAATGCAAACATATATGTATACCAAACTTAAAATATAGAAAATGATCTTTTAAAGAATATGACTTTTCAATTAGTAATTTAAAAAATATTATCTTTTTTTATCAAGGCAGCAGTATTGTTATTCATTAATGGCTAGAAAATAAAATAAACAGACCCAACATAATTTTTTTGAAACTTTTAATGATAAATTAAATGCCAATTTTTAATGAAAAAACGTAAGAAGCTATTAAATCGCGAAAAGAAAAAATAATTCTATATTTTTAAAAATATTATGTTAGTCATAGTTAAACAATCACTATATATTTCTTAATTAATCAATTATTATCATATCAAAACTCACAAATAATATTAGCCTCGGAAATCAAATTAATAAAGTCTATTCGCAGTCCTTTTATTAGTCCTTTAAAGTGATGCAATAACTTAAACTATATAGATATTTTTTGATAATGAGAAATTTAAATAAAATGTTCTGTAGGAGTGTTTCGAGTAATAATCGGGTACCCACATCCATTTTAGGACTCGAGCTTTATCCGTTTTCGGTTTGTAAACATTTTTTATTCATTCGGTAATCAATTCATATATAAATTAATTGCTCTGAACATGCCTAATATTCATTGCTAAAAAGTGATGTCACAATATATATATGTCTTACATAAAAAAATTATTTATATATTCTTTAGAATGAGCACATAGATGGGATACTGGAAGAGTTTGAAGTTAACATTTTGCAATTTTTAGATGAAGACAGTTTTATTTCTCCTACTATTTTTATAGAAGCATTACATAGACACGGTTATAACATTAATAGATTTCAAGCGCTATTTGATCCCATAAGTATTGGTAATAAAAAGATATATACTTTACTTTAAAAACATAAGTAACATAACTTAAATATTGTTAATTATAATTTACACATGTTAATTTACAAAAAAAACATTGAAATTTTGATATACATAGCTGGTTATATATTTCTTCAAACTGAAATTATACAAATAAAAACAAAAATAATTGAAAAATTATGATTTTAAATTTACATTAAACTCATCTCTATAAAAGTATTTTTTTTGGTATTATTAATATTATGTTTTTTTATAATGTAAGTTATATTATAATTATATATATAATATACACTATAATATAATAAAAAGAGTGATTTTTTTATCATAACTCGCTCAATTACTCAAAAAATAAAATAATTTAAACATTTTATTTTACTTTAAATAATTATTATTTTTGAATTATTAGTGACGTAATACTTTTTAAGTTCATTCCTTTTGCCTTGTAAGGGTTTAAAATTTGTTTTTTCAAATAGGAATACATATTTTGAGTTAATTAAAATGTTTGAGGTTTTATTTTAATAATAAATTACATTTGAATTTTTAATATTATTTGTTTAATAAATGATGAAGTCCATTCATTTTACTTTAATGTATATTATACATGTTTAATATTTGTATTAAACAAATAACTATGCAAAGAAAAATATCAATAGACAATATAAATATTATCAATTTTTTTTACAGATGTGGACGCGAAGTTTCTAATTGATGATCTCTTACATTTAGCTGATTTTTTACAACAAAATCAAGAAGTAATACTCGAACAAATGTTTGCGAATCAAGACGTAAACAGTTCTAATATAATTGATAAAGTTGTTGCAGAACTCTTAGTAAGGGAAAATCAAGATATCGAAAATTCAGTATTCGGAATTTTAATGATGTCATTTGGTGTCAAGGAAGATACTACCTCATTTAATTATAGAAGTAACAAAAATATATTTTTATATTAATTGCAGTGAATACCTAATAATTTTTTAGCTGGATACGAAGCTGAGAAGGTATTAATTTTACAATAATGTGTTCTTTTTTTTTTGTTTTTCTTAATTTTTCTCAGCTCTCACCAGATAGATTTCTTTCAACGATATGTATAAAGATCACAAATCATAGTTGAAGACATTGCTATTAATAATTGAAATATTTCTCTTGTTCACTGTAAATGGGGTAATACTCTAAGAAAATTACAATTTTTTAAATTTGTATATTTCGACTATTTTAAACTTTTTTTTTCTTATAACTACCATAAAATTTCTAAAAATAAACAAAACAATATAATTCTTATTAAAGAATCCTTATGGAATTCTCCTTTATTTGATATAATGCATTTGAAAATCTGACCCTTAACTACCCACAGAGGTGGATTCAAAATAGCAACTTTTTCACAAAGGTCAATGTCTTCAACTTAACTTTTGAAAATGTTCCGGAAATACTGCGTCCTTTAAACTTATGTTAAATTAAAGCTTAAGTTACGTAATATAAATTTAAAAAAAATTGTCCCGACGATCTATTTTCTCTATGCAAATGGCTACCGTAGTTAAAAAACATGCTATTTTTGTGTTCAAATTTTTTTTTTTTGTTTATTTTAAAATACAATAAAGGGTTTGCCATACTAATGAGTTCGCCAATAAATATAAAATTTACATGAATCTAACTTATATTAAATATAAATTTATCCTTATTTTAATTATTTTGCCTCTTCACTAATCCACTAATTTCAAAATTCAATACTATCTACAGATTTGCATCAAAGCGTTTCTTATGATAATAATTTTTATCACTGTCATATTTCATCTATACATGTCCCACTATGCCACGTCACCACTGTGTTACAAATTTTTATGATTTATTTTGTTAAGTTACTCTAAAATCATTATCATCCAGTACAAATTTGTAAAAAACCTAGCAATGTGACTTAACTGTGATTATAGTATTATGAGGATTTATGGGGCTTATTTATAATTATTTAAGGGGACAAAATGAGAAATATTTTCAGGATATTGTATATTCCAAAAACAAATTTGCACAATCTTGAGTGTTGTGAAAATGGCTGAAACAAAAATTTATAAATGCATATAACTCCTGTCTCTAGCTGCGATACACACATCTTTGCATTAAATAAATTAAGAATAAACTTATAGAAACTTTATTATTTTTATTATTAACGTTTTTGCTAAGGTAAAAAATAATAAGTCAAAGGTAGAAATAATCTATATAGACTTGATATAGTTAACATATTTTTATAAATAATGTTTGGAAATGTTGTATTATTATAAGAACTTATATATGTGTATATTATCTGAATAAAACACATAATCTTAAGTTTAATTATTAGTGTTCAAGATGTTAGGTAAGGTATTTAAGAATTAATTTTTGAAGATATTTTTCATTATGATCCAGTACATTTATAATGTATTATAACTTACGTTTATATAACTTATGGTTTTTATGTAATTTTTTGTTTCAGATTTTATTACATATATAACTGACCCACAAAATTCGCAACATTTACGAGTGCAAGTAGTTTAGAAGTCTTCGTTGTTTTATCATTATTTTACTAAAATAATTTGGTAAAAATTGCCGAAATAGATTTTAAAAACTGAATATTAAACTAATAAATCATAAATTACAGAAGTCGTAAAAATTTTTTTTATTATTTTTTTTTTTTTAATAATTTAAAGAGATTAGTGAAAGAAACTACTAGTAAGTATAGTATAGTGATTAAAATCACTATCATAAGGAATGCTTCGATGAAAATCTGTAGATAGTGTTTAAATTTAAGAAATCGGTGCTACCTGCTCTTCCCGGCAGGTCTATTCCCGAGCTATCTGCCTTTTAAAATTTTAGGAGAATTTATAAAATGGTATTGTTAATATAAATACGCAGTCAGGAAATATTATAATTACTATTTTCAGTAAATTCATGATAAAAGCTCAAAGATTTGTTAAAGACACATTTTTTTTCAGTGGCGGCTCGTGGCTTGGACGACGGGACGATCAACTAAAATTAATTAAAAAGAGAATTAATTTTATTGGCCCACTATGTCTCACGTAATATCTTTAAAAGTACAAGTGTTATAAACAAAATTTTTTTTTAATCATTATGGATCTTTGATGAGTTGTTTCACAAGTTAATTTAAATTTATATCATCATTTCTTATACATAGAAATCAACTTCGGATTTTCAAATGGCAACCCCATATTATTTTTATATATTTTTGTTTCTCATAAAAAAATAAATATTTAGTAAATTGAAAAATAATGAATTTTAAATAAGATACGCTACTTTAAAATTTACGATATTTGATGAAAAAATTCAGTAGTTTTTCCATCACGATCATAATATTATTTTAAGTAGCGATAAGAGCTACCAGTTTAGTGCGTCAACGCACGTAGTCACAATAGCGCTTATTAATTTACGACCTATAATATTCGTGTCTGTTAAAATTTTTTCTTAATAAATCCTAAACAATAAAGAGCTGTGGAGCACTTCATATTAAATAAAATAAAATATTTCTTTTACAAAATATTTTAGCTTCGATGCGAAGCTGAGAAGGTATTAATTTTACCATGATGTGTTTTTTTTTTTTTTTTATGTCTGTTTTTTCTCAGCTCTCACTAGACCGATTTCTTTCAACAATACGTCAAAAGATCACAAATCATATCTAGTTGAAGACATTACCCTTAAAAATTGATAAATTTTCCCTCGTTCCCCGCAAATGGGGTAAATATCCAAAAAAATTACAAATTTAAAAATCGGTATATTTTGTCATTTTTTTCACTTTTTTTCTTAAAACTGCCATAATTTTTTCAAATATTAACAAATCAAAATAATATTATTTTATATTGAAACCTTAGGTAATTTCTTTTCGTTTGATATCATTTTTTTTGAAAATCTAACACTTATTCTGCTCACAAAGGGGATTTAAAATAGCAACTTTTTTACAAAAACTAACTTTTTCAACTTAATTTTTGAAAATGTTCCGGAAATACTGCGTCCTTTAAACATATATCAAATTAAAGCTTATTTTATGTACTATAAAATGAAAGAAAAAATTTGTCCCGACGACCTATCTTCTATGCGAAAATGGTTACCGTATTCAAAAATATGCTATTTTTCTATTAAAATTCTAGGTTTTGTATTTTATTTTATTTTAAAATATCTTATTAGGAGAATACATGGTGAAAATAGCTACCGTATTTAAAAATATGCTATTATTATGTTAAAATTCTTGGTTTTGTATTTGATTTTATTATAAGAGGATTACACTGATTTTCATAAATATTATATCAATTTAAATGACAGTATAAAAAATTAATCATATTTAAATTTCTTTGTTTCTTTGAAGTCGAGAAAAATAATTTTAAAATTTGAATTAAAAATTACTTATGTAGCCTAACATCTAAGGATGGTAGCCTGTGGAGAGCTACCAAACAAGCTCTTAGATATAAAACAACTAATCTCCCAATTAAAAAAAATAACGGAAGTCTAGCTATCTCTGACTTGGAAAAGGCAGAGTTATTCAAAGAACATCTAGCTGACACTTTCAAACCTCATCCGAATATACATTCACCTGAAATGACTAGTTCTGTAATGACATACCTTGATGCACCTTTACCACTCTATCTTCCAGTTAAATGTTTTACTCCAAATGACGTAAAATTCACTATTGCTAGATACCCTTCCAACAAATCCCCTGGTTTTGACCTTATAACAGCTGAAGTTGCAAAATGCCTTCCAAAAAAAGCTATTATACATTTAACCCATATATTTAATGCAATCATTAGACTCTCTTATTTCCCTCTATTATGGAAATTTTCAACTATCATATTAGTTCCTAAACCTAATAAACCCCCTGACCTACCAACATCATTTAGACCAATAAGTCTGTTACCGTTCTTTGCAAAAATTTTTGAAAAATTATTACTTAAAAGAATACTTTGCTGTCTCACTGTCAATAATATACTGCCTAATTCCCAATTTGGTTTTAGGGCTTCTCACTCCACTATACATCAAATCCATAGAGTAGTAGATGTTATATCGTATTCGCTTGAAAAAAAATTATATTGCACAAGTGCGTTTCTTGACATCTCACAGGCCTTTGATAGGGTATGGCATGACGGCCTCTTATATAAATTAAAAAAATGTTTGCATCCCTCTTACTACCTGTTTTTTAAATCCTATTTAACTGATCGTTTTTTCCAAATTCGTCTTGGTTCTTCAGTATCTGACATAGCCTCTATAAATGCGGGAGTCCCACAAGGAGGTATCCTATCCCCAATCCTTTTTAATATCTATACCTCAGACCAACCCACAACTCCTAACACCATTGTTGCAGATTATGCTGATGACAAAGCTATCTTATCCTATAACTCTGACCCACAGATTGCATCCGTCAATTTGCAAAATCACCTACACCTAATGGAAGAATGGTACACTAAATGGCGATTTAAAATTAATCAATCAAAATCAGTTCATACTACCTTTACTTTAAGACTTCTCCCTTGTCCTGGTGTCTCCCTATATGGAGTACAAATCCCCTCCTATTCTTCTGTCAAGTATCTCGGACTTACACTAGATAGTCGGCTCACGTGGGCTCAGCACATTAAAAATAAACGCTCGTTGTTAAATAGCCGTCTGCGGTTACTCAAATCATTAATCACAAACAATAAATTTTCAAACTTTAATGTTAAACTTTTAATTTATAAATCCCTTTTAAAACCCATATGGACTTACGGCCTTCAGTTATGGGGAAATGCTAAAAAATCCAATACCAATAAAATTCAATGCTTTCAGAATATTGTCTTAAGAAAACTAATCAATGCACCTCCTTATATCTCTAATTATACACTTCATAACGATCTCAACTTAAAAACAGTTCATGAAGAAGCCATTTCCTACTATAAAAGATTCCACAGTAAATTACTCTCCCACTCAAATCCCCTAATAAAAAACCTCTCAACCTTGTCCATACCTGGAGACCCACCCAGACGTTTAAAACGTAAGTGGTGCCGTGATCTTCTTTCTACCAATATCAATTAATAATAATATAATTAAGTCATTGGAAATATAAAATAAAAATTCTAAGAAAATAAAAAATTAAAAAAATCANAAAAAAAAAAAAATTTGAATTAGCTAAATTTCCATTTTTATTAAGTGACGAATGAGACGTACGGTTTTTGAGACGGTAACACTTGGGTCTTTCATGACTGTGGCACTGAATTTTTTTTAAATTCTTTTTGAGTTAAAAAAAAAATATTTAAATCATTTGATTTTTATCTCATTTAGATTCAATAACTTCAATAAATATAAAGGATTCCATTACTGTAGTCTTCTCTCGTGAGAAGAAATTCATATTAATATTATTTTACTATGTGGTTTTTTTTTGTAGCTATCATTTATTTTCTCAGCTCTCACTTGACCTACTTTTTTGACAAATTTTTTTTTTAATTAAACACTATCTACAGATTTGCATCGAAGCGTTTTTTATGATAGTGATTTTAATCACTGTCAGATATCATCTATACTGGATCCAACTATGCCACGACCCCACTGTGCCGCCACCCCACTGTGCTTACTTTTTTTTTTTTATTTAACTTAATCTAATGGTATAAAAATAAATATGGTTGCTATTTGAAAATATGAAGTTGATACAAGTTTTAAGCATAAGGGATGGTGTTAGAAATTTTAATTTTCTTATGAAACTTCTCATCAAAGATCTATAATGATTAAAAAAAAAATTGTTAATAACACTTGTATTTTTTAAGATATTACGTGAGATATAATTAGCCAATCGTTCTGTATTTTTAATTTTACATTTTTATCAAAAATGAAAATGTTTTAAATGGTAAAATAGTTATAATATATATGTCATGTGCGAATATTAAAGTGTTTGTCCTAGAGCCTAGCCGGACTCTTCGCTGCCACACTCTTCATAGTAATAATAGCATCTCTAATAGAGATTCTCTATGCTCTATACTATTTTCATGGTAACTAAAACGGTCAACAACATTTCTCAATTCATTAAATCCGTCAATTACAAGTTGTGTTTCTAAAGATGTTTGAAATACGAGGGTGAATCAAATATTAACGGGACTTTTCTTTTTAACGCTTCTGAGGTGAAGTGAGCAACGTGACATCGTGATATATGTTGAGTGGGAATGTGAAGTGGAGGGGAGTAAGTTGGTTTGACTCGTCCAAACAGATCGGCCGTCAGTAGCATCATGTCTGAGCAAGAAGTTCACACGTCTGTTGAGCAACGTATTTAAACCGTTTTGCAGTGTGTGAGAGACTCTGGCACGATATCAAACTGAGGGGGATGATTTTTTGAGACACATTGTCACCTGTGATGAGACGTGGGTGCACCATTATACCCCAGAGTCTAAGCAGGCAAGCATGGAGTGGCGAAAACCTGGAGAAGCAGCACCACGGAAAGCCAAGACTCGTCTTTCTGCCGGTAAAGTTCTTGCGACGATTTTTTGGGATTGCAGAGGCATACTGCTCATCGATTTTCTCCATGAACGGCGTACAATTAATGCTGCGTACTACTGCCAATTGCTCGATAAAGTGAAACTAGCCTATCGACAAAAAAGGCGAGACATGCCTATACGAAGTGCAATTTTGCTCCATGACAACGCTCGGCCCCACACAGCTGCATTAACCCGAGAAAAATTAGAAGAAATTCATTGGGCAACATTGGAACATCCGCCTTACAGTCCTGATCTGTCTCCGTGTGACTACCACATGTTTGGACCACTTAAAGAAGAACTGGGAGGTCACCGCTTTGACGACGACGAAGGTGTAGAAACGTTCGTGCGCAATTGGTTACAGACGCGACCAGTTTCATTCTTTGATGACGGAATCAAAAAGCTTCCAATTCGATGGGAAAAATGTGTAAATAGAAAAGGAGATTATATAGAAAAATAAAGTATGTTCATAATTTTTGTTACTGTACTTACAAAATTTCTAAAAATCAAGTCCCGTTAATATTTGATTCACCCTCGTATACGACATGGCCCACTAAAAGCATTAATATCGATAGTTTTATCGTCACTAATTCTTGTATAAAATGTAAAAGAAACTGTTTTGTTAAAAAAGTTAGTTAACTTCGTCATTTGATTTAAAACATTTTGTAGTTTTTCACTTTTAACCATTTTCTATTTGTACTCATGTTCACAAAATAAGAAGAATATTTAATAAAAAAATAAACGTATATTAATAACGCACTCTAAAAGAGCTATGCGAACACTAGTTGAAATATAACAATAACATCATCGGATATGATTTGTTTTTCAAAACAGATTTTAAGATAACATTAGTCAATTTTTTTCGATTTAAACAACTCTACATAGACAGCGACAAGAAAGGTACTATAAAGTAATAAACTAGTATTTAATCAATAACTTCTGCTATTGTTATCAGGAAATTGAAAATATATTTAACTTTGCTTATAGCTGTGTTGTACGGCATGTCGTACATGATGTAACAGTGGTTTCTGAGGTTTTCCTTGTACGGGAGAACCGACCAACCAGTCAGTGCGCATGCAGAAACGGGGTAGCTGTGCACCCATTGTTTACCGAAAACAATTGATGACGTCATTTGTTGGCACCTTAAAGGGCTTATACCCGCCTACATATACTACTCTTAGTAGTTAAGTTTATCATTGTTGCCTGCTTATTAACATCCAACAATTTTGTATAGGCATCCCCTCCTACATTTAGTCTTGTGTGTGAGTAACTACAAAGAAGTTCCGATTACAGTCCATTCATTCCTTTACTTGAGTGAATAGGTGCAGAGTTAAGCAACAACACATTTGTTACTCTCTGTCCCTTCAGTTGCAAAACACCAAAGTTTTTTTTTGAAAAAAATTAAATACAAATTAAAAGAAAACAAATGATAGTTAATTTTTATTATGTAGAAAAATATGTTTTGAGACACAAGACGAGGTGCAATATTTTTATTGAAATTATAACCAAGCAACTTTTCACAATTATATAAAGAATAAGTACATTGATATGGAAATTTACTATAAAGCTCATCATATAGGTTTATAGTTTTAATAAGTAACTAAAAAATGTTAAAAATTGTATTAGATAAAAGTAATCCAATACGATATGTTATGATTCATCGACAATTTAAATTGCTAAAATTGTTATCCTGATAATAATTAAAAATTATATTTAAATATTACTACATAAATTTTGTAATAAAAAATTTTTTTTTATTTAAAATAAAATTTTTAATTATTTCTAATTATTTTATTAAACCCTAAATAATCGAATTCACGTAAAATAGCAATATCACAAAATGTCCTAAATTGTTTCAATGCGTATTCATACACAAGTATTGGACTTTCTATAATGTTAGTATTCATTGACATAACTTCAGTTTTCCATGATTCTATTAATTGATCTTTTTCTAAAACTTCAATTGAGCAACGTAGATTGATAAAATTTTTTAGTTGATATATCCTTTGATTAAAATAACGCCGTGTTATACTAAAATCTCTAAAAAATTTATTAACATTTATCTCTATTTCATCTAAAGATAGATTTACAAATCTATCTCTTGTTAACGTAAGTTGTACAATTCCGGACAAAAAATCACTTAATAAATTATATGTATAAGTTAATGATGAATGTGCATAAACCTTAATATCCAAAATTGATTCAACTTTTAATATATCTAAAGCTATCAACATATTTTTAAAAATTTCTTTTGAACCATGAACCACATTAAGAAAATTAAAAATACAATCAACAAAGCCATTTAAATTACTTTTCATCATTTCATTGTTGCATGTTTGTACTACTGCGGACATATATGTATTATAATTTTTAAATACTTCAGTATATTGACACTTTATCATTTGTGTAAAGTATTTTTTTTTTAGACTAAAATTAAAATCATTTACAGGGTCTCTAATAATTCGATTAGTAGTGATTATTTCATCATCAATTATTATTCTGTTATGTTTTAGTTGCTCCCAATTCCCTTCGCGGAACAAAGTATTTAGTACTTCAATTGCTCTATGTTGAGGAAATTTATTGTTCTGAGGAGGTTTGAGCCTTAAATAAAAAATATTTGTGTAAATCAGTTTATTTAAATACACTTTTTTCAGTGAGAAAAAAATTTAGTAAAAATAACACTTACTCAGCTGCAATAGGTTGAAGTAATTCATAGAATCCAATTTTGAAGTAATAATCATGAATTATTTGTAAATAGTAATTGTTTAACTTTTCATTAATTAAATCGACAAACTGAATATTATAATCTTTAGTAATGCTATCATCTAAGTATTTTTCTCTTAAATTCAATTCCCTTGCATTGTTTATAATATTAATATTGTTTTTAAAAAATTCACGTGTTATGGCAATTACATTATTGACGAAATTATTTATTTCTTCGTAATCTTCTTTAGCTTTTTCAATTTTAAAACTTTCGTCATTATCTACATAATTTATCATTTCTGATGTTTTCATTCTATAAGTATAATGTTTAACAGTATAAATGTTATCTATTACCGTTTTTGGGTGATTTAATGAACTATTCAGTAACTTCATATCTAAGTAATCAATAAATGTTATCGCTTTGTATAAATATTCAAACATTTTATTTGACTTTTTAACTGCATTTAAAAGTACTACTATGCAGTAAATTGCATTTTGAAATGAATTTTTTTCAAAAAAATGTTCACAATTATTTATAATAATTATTAAGTGTTCAGTAAATTTTTGTAGAACTTCAGCAAATAAAAAGTTAATTAATTCAACTATTATATAATATATTTTTATTGAATAATTAATACCATGAAATTTATTTTTTAGAATTTCTTGTAGGCTCATAATTTTATCATTTTCAATCCTTATTGATATGTGATTCAAAGTTGATTGTTTTATTTGAATTCGTAAGTGTTTGGTTACTTGTTTAAAATATGTTATATATTCTTTTCTTAGACCTACATCATGTATTTTACAATCAACAAGTCCAACTTCAAAAGATATACTTTTAATAAAAAACATTAATATGAAAAATTCAATTTTCATTGTCAAAATTTGTTTGAAATCAAAAAAATTTCATTTAACAGAAAAGTTAAAATTGATAATAGTCAATTATATATTTTCTATGTATTGATCATATTTATAGTAAAATATATATATGACTGTGGTGTGTGTACTTTTCTATTTAATAATTTTAAAAATACTTGTAAAACTATTGATTTAATAATGAAGTTTAAAATAAAAATTATATAGAGATCAATACTTAATTTATTCATTATAAGGTTTTTAGAGTATTAAAATAAATCTAGTATTCACTATTGTAATTTTAATATAGTCCCAATAAGTGTTATAGAATTTTGTAGCTAATATCAAGTACAAACATAATGTTTTAGAGTTAATTTTTAATTTCATCTTATGCATTCTCATAATGAAAAATAGGAACTCCCTTCCATGGTGAAATAATTATATTGGATAATTCATTAGCATGAACCGTTTATATCTTTAAGATATAAATAATATTAATAATTTTAGGTTCCAATTGAAGCTGAGAAGATAATGATTTTACTAGGATGTGTTTGTATATATATACAATTTTTAAAATATCCCTCGTTTGCGTAAAAGGCAAACGTAAATTTTGGGATAAAATTCTAAAATTGTGATTTTCAAAATAAGTAAAATTTTAAAAATTCTTGTTTTCATAAAACATATGAATGAAAAAATATTTTCAAAGAATAATATTTGGTTTAATCTATAATAATTTTAGCTTCGAGGCGAAGCTGAGAAGGTATTGGTTTTACTATGATGTGTTTTTTTTTTTTTGTGTCTGTTACCACTTTTTCTCAGCTCTCACCGAACGGATTTCTTCCAACGATACGTCAAAAGATCACAAATTGTATCATAAATTACCCTCAAAAATTGAAAAAATTTCCCTCGTTTCCCGTAAATGTGGGAAACCTCCAAAAAAATTATAAATTTAAAAATCGCTAGTTTTCGACATTTTTTCAATTTTTTTTACTATAAACTGTTATAACTTTTTAAAAAATGAACATATCAATATAATTTTTTTTTATCTGGGCCTTTACCTGCCCACAGGGGAGGATTTAAAATGACAACTTTTTTACAAAAAATTAACTTTTGAAAATTTTTCGGAAGGTCTGACACTTTTATATACATCTTAAATTAAAGATAATGTAATATACTTTATTTAAAAAAAAAAAAAATTTGACCTCTGGACTTGTCTTCATGGTGAAAATGGCTACCAAATGCTATTTTCATGTGAAAAATCTCGATTTTATTTTTTACATTTTTAACTTTAAAATGCTATAACTTATTGAAAAGTGTATGGATCAACACAATTTTTTTATGAGAAATAATATTTTTTTATAAACTGTTTTTCATTCAGGATATTAATAAGAAAATAGCAGATCATGTAGATTTTGGAATAATCTACAATTTTTTTAAAATTAAACACTATTTAAAGATTTGTATCGAAGCTTTTTTTTGATATTGATTTTAATCACTGTCAGATATCATTTTACATGATACAACTATGCTACGTCACCACTGTGCCGCGACCTCCCTGTGCTGGGTTTTTATATTTATTGGTGAAATAAAAATAATAATATTCATTCTTATTTTAAGTAAGTATTGACAGACAAATAATAAAATATGCTGTTTTATTTATACATTTGTATTAATATAAAAATAAAGTTAAAATCGACTAGGTGATATCGTGGTTGTATAGTCCGAGAGTTTAGAACAGTAAAGACAAGTATGTATAATAAGAAATGAATTAAGTTCCTTTTACAGAGGTATTTAACGTTTAGGTATTCTTGTAGTGGGCATCCTATCTGATACCTAGTCAAAGCGTGAGATTAACTGGTATGTGTTTTAGTGGGAATACTGAGGCGTTCATGGAGTTGCGGACGCCTTCTCTCTGACATCCTGTCGAAGTATATGACCAAGTACTAACTAGTTATTAATATTTAAATTAAATGGTTTTTAAATAAATCTAGTGCTTTACCATTCTTTACTGAAATTATTAATTCTTAATAATTGAGTTAATATGAAATTACTTACCTTTTTGGATACTTTGTATAAAGGTCGTCGAGATTTGCCTTAAAATTTGTAACGTTAATTTAATATAAATAAGTAAATTCTGAACTCATAAATAATTATATTCAATATAGTCTTAAAATATACCGACAACAACACGGGGTCGCGGCTAGTTTGAGAAGATGTAATATTATGTTATCAATTAAAATATTAAACAACGGCGTAAGAAGGGTAAAAAAGGGGATTCTAGAACCCCCCGCCACACCCCCTCACCAACCCTTTAGCGATTTAACGTAACTATTCGTTTACCCGTCACATACTTATAACGATAGATTTCCTACAACGGATTTATACGTTGATGGATAATATTTTGTCCCTAATTCTCGACCCGGTATCAAGACAAAGGATTATTTTACTCAAGGATGAATACGTCACACTCTCAAAGACTACGTTTCAAGGAGAGTCTTCGCTAGTCTTTGAACCACAAGCACAAGATAAATGCCGAATGTTACTCACCCGATCAGACATTTTCAAACTCAGCGCTTTGGAATGTTGTATCTTCGAGACTATCAATCAAAAAATGACTGTAATTCAACCATTGGTTCTACAACAGTTGGACCAGATGGCTTAATATATGAAATCACAGTATGAAGTAAATGTGGAAAACAAATGTATGTTGATCAATACGGTTTCGGATTATACGATTAGAAAAAGTTTACTCAATATCGATCTGAGCTACATAAGCCAAATAAAACGATTTGCAAGCCAGCAGTTGGAACAACGGTGGACGATGCTGGAAGAATATACTAAAGTAATAGTGAATTACATTTTTTTTTTCTTATTGTTTAGAACGTATTTAATGAATATATATCATTTTTTCAGTCTTCTAACGGAGAAAACGTATGCTCGACATTTTTTGGGTCGCTGGCCGATGATATACAGTCGGAAACAATCACACCATCAAATACAAACAACCAAGAAATACCAACAGTAGTTGTTAGTAATAGCTATCCGTCGTAAAACGACAAGTGTCTAAAACATGTATATAATTTATATAAAAAAAATTGTTTAAAATAAACGTATTTTGAATTGACAAAATAGTGCTGTTATTATTATATACTGAGACAGAGTGAAAAACCTAGCTGTATAATATCATATGCATGTAAAATACCGTAGGGTATTCTTAGAGTTTTGATGGATAATACCTTACCATCAAAATGTGACATCTCATTATGTAACTATAGTTTAAATACTATGGCATCTTACAAATACAACTATTGTACTGTGCAGAAGAGAAAAAAACGTTGTAGTATATAAATATATATATTTACAGATGTGTACACGTATATGCATATATTTTTTTAGAAAAAATACAATTTCTTACTACATTATGTTACATTAAAAAACAATGTTTCAAAACTACTTATATACATGTATATTTACAAAAAATATTTTCAATTCTTGACGATATTTTTCTTACAAAGATAATAACTTAAAAACTATAGGTCTTCCGGTGGTAATATAGCATAATGCCCGAGGGCCAACGTGTCGACAACAGAATCGAACGCTTTAAGAATGGCTGGTTATTCTTAAAGCATACAAATATCGACTTAACACATTACCAACACGTTAAAGCAACGTCTGTTTATATAGAAAATCTTGTAACGATTTTAGCGCCATGCATACACCACGGTGAAGTTATTAACTAATTTAAACCCAATAGCAATTAATAGTCTAATTGTTACCGGTAGATATGTTACAAACAGTTGTAATCACAAGCAGACATGGTTAAAACAGGATGAACAGGGATTTGAATGCGTTCAGACAGGTTTTAACATGTTCAGACTTGTTGAATCGAGATTATACGATTCCAGGATACGCTGTTCGGTAAACCGACAAAGCATCCCTACTACTTTTATAAACAGCCTACTACATACTATACATAGTACAACCTGCTATAATTATTATAGCGTATACTAAACTTGCTGTATATATTTAATGTGTAAAACTCTTCTTTGTACTGCTTAGTACTACAGACTTATATTTAATATTCATTATGCACAAATACATATAGTGTACATTAATACGACAAAATTGTATAAAATAAAAATATTATATTTTATTGAATTTTAAATCTTAAAAGTTTATGATAATAAGTTTTTTTTTATTTTATATAAATTAATTTAAAAAACAAGGAAAAATATTAACAAATTACTGAAAATCAAACAAATATACATTTCCACTTTTGCCTATATATAATAAATCTAATTTGTTATCATCATTGTAGATATTGTAAGCTTCGATTTCTTCATTAGTTATTTTCAATCTCGGGATAAACACATTCATATTGTCGAATAGACAACCAACAATGACAACCCCATTTCGTGTGCTTGTATTTTTCATAGATATGACTTTGTATGGTGTATGTTCCTCCAGATCACTTAATTTTGAATATCTTTTTAATTTACTCTGATCGTTCAACTTTTTCTTTAATTGTTCCATTCTAAAATAAAAATTTAATAAAGTTTTTAACAACTCTAAACATAACTAGTAACCAAAGTCAGTAGAAAACAGTTTAAATGAAAAATATATATAAATGTATTACTTAATTTATTTTATATCAAAAGACAACAAGTCATAGAAATTTTTCAGGACAACAAATAGAAATAATCAGACAAATGGTATTTGGTATAATCGCTTTAGAAATTATAATGAGTGAATGAGTCTGAAATTGATGTGACGTTCTTTTATAGGGGTCAAAGATCTTGTTTAGACAAGTTTGGGTTGGTTTAAACAGGTTCAGATACTACACAAACGATGTCGAAAATATGCTTACCTAAGCGTCTGGCATCCGATGATAAGATTCATACGACAATAACCATTACTGTACGGTGACCACTTTGATGTTTGAAATATGCTGACCTAAGCTTCTGGTAAACGATGATAGCAATAGTTCTCATAAAACGCGTAGGAGTGAAAAAAGACAACGTTGCCAATTTTCTCATAAAATGCATACGACAGTGACCATTAATATATGGTAACATTTTTGACGTTGGAAATATGATTACCTAAGCGTCTGGCATCCGATGATAAAATTCATACGACAATAATCATTACTGTGCGGTGACCTCTTTGATGTTTGACATATGCTGACTTAAGCGTCTGGTTACCTATGATAAAATTCTTAGAAATTATTATGCCATAACGACAGACGTTGTCTTTGTTCTTATAAAATGCTGACGCCTATGAGCGTTATAATATAGTAATACATTTGATGACGGAAATATGCTGACCTAAACGTCTGGTAACCAATGATAAAATACATAGAAATTGATAGCTTTGATAAAACGCAAACGGCAATTATTCTCATAAAATCCTGACACCAATGAGCGTTTTAATATAGTAATACCCTTGTTATTGAAAATATGCTTACCTAAGCGTTTGGTTACCCATGATAAATGTCTTAGAATTTATTATGCCATAACGACAGTCGTTGTCTTTGTTCTTATAAAATGTAGACGGTAATGTGGATTATAATATGGCGGTACCTTTGATGTTTGAAATATGCTTAGCTATGCGTCTGGTAGCCAATGATAACATTTTTAGAAATTATTTATTATATACATTCTATAGACGTGCGGCAAGTTTGTTTACGTCGGGTTTCATCCGCACCCCACCTATTAGGTTAGTTTAATTTAAGTTTCATTACCCCTTCGCTCATTAGGACTTGTTGAATGAAGAGGAGATCCTACTACCCCCGACGTAGGTTAGTTTTCATTGGGTGTCATCCATTATGCGCACGTCATACCCAATTCGGTTTACCCACTTAGATGTTATCACCGAAGTGTTATTACCAACGATTATATGTAGGACGTTCTCAACGGTGACAATTACTTAATTGTAACCACCGATAACGACGTTATAATTATTATATATAATTCAATTAATTATAATTTCTGTAATAGTCAAGGACAAGTGTGGTGACGGCGGCCGCTACTTGACATACACTATTTCGATGTAATGTATACATTTAATGTTAAACGCAGTNTTCATAGAGTAGAGTCTTCTTTTTAGAGCTGATGGTTCTTGATGACACTGTGACTGAAGACTCGTGGGTGCTGGTGGTGGGGGTGCGACTTTAAATGTAATACCTCTAGTTATAGGTATAAAAAAAAAAAATTGTCAAATTAAATATAATAAAATAAAATGCAATACATATACGTATTATTATTTTAAAGGTGCAGTAGAAAATAATAATAATAACCAATAGCGATTATACTATTATAGCAACCGATAACGAGAACATAGTTAATTCTAAAAATATAATACCAATTATAGTAATTAATAGTAATATACTAATATTAACGAAATGCTTTTGTAAGTATCTGGTAGGCAATGATAAAATACTATGTAAAAATAAAAATGCTGACGCCTATGAACGTTATAATATAGTAATACATTTAATGTCGGAAATATGCTTACCTAAGCATCTGGTAGGCAATGATAACATTCATAGAAAACGTTGTTAGTTTAAGTTGGATTCATCCCCACTTATTATAGGTTAGTTTATGTTATGTTTCATTACCCCCTTCCTATGTAGGAATTATTGACGGACACCCCTGTAGCGTTAATATTAAGTAATTGACTTAGACTATTTCAATGTAATGTGTACGCCTATCAGTAAACATTATCAGTTCACATGAGGTTTACCTTACCTTCCAGTAGATGGCATCGTAGGAGAAGAACAACCATTTTCGAATGGCCCTATCCCACCACTGACATGAAGTTATAGTGCGCATGCGCACTTTAAACCGCCATTTTCATTGGCCTTAACACACCACCTAAGTCACCTTTTACCTCCACCATCGTGAAACCACGCATCCTCCTTACCCCATCTATGATAAGACCACACCTCCCATTCCCCCCTCTATGATACTATGATATGATAAATACTATAAGAAATATACGAGTTGTTAATGATACAGCCGAGCGTGAGATTAAATTAATCGAAGACTACAACAATATATTAAATACAAATGAAGAGCAGAAACAATACGTTTTACAAATAGTAAGTGATTAACGGAAAAAATTTCCTAATTGTAAAAAAAATACATTAACAAAAAATATTTTGTAATTTAATTTTCTACTTTAATTATTGTGTAAAATATTTTGTTTTAAAGTTATTATTATTTTAAACAAAATAAGTTATAACTTGTTAATAACAAGTAAAATATTTTATAAAAAAAATTATGTTATACTAAAATCAATTTGTTTTCTAAGGTATGATTAACATTCAGATTATACACTTGCAGGGTGATCTCAATTTAGTATCATTAATTTAGTGATCAATAATTTAGTAGTAAAAAAGTATTAATCAAAAAACATAACTTATAACCAAAAAATAAATTATTTTCTTTAATAGAAAAATGTAATAATACAATAATTTTGATGGGTTTGTAATTAATCATTAATTAACTGTCCATAAAATAATAAATGTAATATAATCATCGTATTAGGCATAAAAAATTAAACTTTTAGAACCTGTTTTTAAACGAATATGTGTTATCCAAAGAATAAAATGATAATAAATAAGTAAAAATCAACAAAATCCGTTATAACATATTTTTAAGACTTTTACATGTTTTTTACTGTATGTAGTGTTTTTGTGGGCTTTTTATTAAGAAAACTACATTGAAGTTATTATTTTTGAATTTCTTGTAAAATTTCCTTTTTTTGAGTTTTACTTTCATAATTCTAAATTAAGCAAAAAAAAAGTTATGAGACATAGATCAGTTATTTCTATTAAATTTGCCTCTTCAACTCAACTTAATAGGTCCGGGGGCACGGGTTAATCTTTATGGATTGGACCCAAATTTTGAACAGTTCATTTTTTTGACTATTTAAAAAAAATTAAGGGGTATCGTAAAAAAAAAAATAAATTCGATTTTTGAGGGCCACCCTAATGTATATTCTATCATTTTAGAAATTTATAAATAGCTTTATTAAATAGATTTATTTTTTATTATCTATATATATTTATAAATAGGATTTATTAGTTATAAATTTAAATTTCAAAATATAAATTTTTATATAAGTTTTAGACTTATATTGTGAAAATATCAACAAAATGATTATTTGTTATTAGGATAATTTTATTTCATTCAATTATAATACAACTTTTTGTTAGTAAAATTGAGTTATAACATATTTTTAGAATATAGACTATAATTAATTAATTATAAATTATATGAAACCGAATAAATGCAATAAGATAGGAGTTGTTTACAATGGACCTATAGGTCTGAGTACGTGGGTAGTTCTTTCCTATCTTTATAACAAGTAAAACTACTTATAAATTATAAAATATTCGTAAATTTTTGTTAATTTTACATAAAAATATTATGAACGTTATATTATTTTTTGAGTTATATGCTTTACAACGTTTTCCTAAGTATAATAAATATAATTTTTTTCACTGCTATTAAAATACTGTATTTCTTCATCGGAAAGAAATATAGATTTTGGTAGACATAACTGACTAACGTTTTCCAATCGTTTAATTATGGTGCGTACATATTTGGTTTCTACTGCTCTCAGATGTATCGCTGCATGTGGTCGATCCAATTGTAATAATGACATAGAGATGTACTAATTTTTAGCTTGTAACTTTTAAGTTTTTTTACAACATCCATTTACTAAAAAAAAATTTTTTATTTGACAAGGTGAAAATTTTATTTAAATCACGTTTTAAAANCAGTGGTTTTTATCAATTCAAACTATCTAAAAATTCTCGACAATATACAGCTTTTTCTACTGATACGGGACATTTTCAATTCAAAAGACTTCCAATGGGACTTAATAATGCTCCAGCAATATATCAGGCCGCTATGTGCAAAATTATGGGAGGTCTTACTTATAAAAATAATATTTGCTACTTAGATGATTGCACAGTTTTTGGAAAATCTTTCGATCAATATTTATATTCGTTAGACATAACATTACAAAGATTTAGACAGTATAATCTAAAATTGAAGCCATCAAAATGTAAATTCGGATACGAGGAAATACAAGTACTCGGTAATATCATAAATTCGAAAGGCATTAGGCCAACCGATGAGGGCATTGAATCGGTAAAAAAATTCCCTTCCCCTAACACTATTAAACAACTTCGTAGTTTTTTAGGACTTGCCAATTATTTCAGAAAATTTATTCCTAACTTTAGTAAACTGGCAAAACCTCTTACAGATCTCACTAAGGGTAAATTTAAAACAAAAAATGAAAAAATAAAATGGTTAACTGAACATGAAACAGCATTTAAAGAGCTAAATTAGCTAAGCATATTTCAAACATCAAAGAGGTCACCGTACAGTAATGTCGTATGAATTTTATCATCGGTTGCCAGACGCTTAGGTAAGCATATTTCCAAAGATGTTACAATATATTAATGGTTACTGTCGTATGCATTTTATGAGAAAAATGATAACGTTGTCTTTTTTTTCACGCCTACGCCATTTGTTATTTTACTATATAACCGGTTAAACGCTCTCCCGTTTCGCTGCGCTACAGTGTCGGTGTGATCGGGCTCTACGGGGCTACGAAACGTCGGCACGAGCGCAGTGTCCCTAGCTCGGGGAATCGGGCGCGTCCTCAGGTTGCGGATAGAGGAACGGCCTGCAGATATGCAGGTTAGCCGCGAAATAAGCAGTCCATTAATTTGGACTGACGAATAAGCGGTCGCGGACAGCGAGCCGCCCAAACGCTTGTTAACCCTGTAGATATACAGGGTAGCCGTGAAATAAGCCTTTTTTGGTCGAATAAGCGGTAGCGTTTGGGTGAGAATGGAGCACCATGGACCACGCAACCAGTGAATTGGCCATTCACTGGCCGAAGGGACCGGCTACGAGGGCAGCCCCCTCAAAAATTATTTTTTTTTATGAATAATGGACAAAAATGGATTGAAGGTTACTGCATCAGGGGATTCGGATGCCCCAGTGCCGGCGGTTGGTGGGGGGTGTACCCACCAGGTGTCGCTCAGATCAACTGAATACACGGTAAATGCAGGAGTGTTGAGGCAGGCTCCTGCAGCCAACCACGGGGTTGGTACTGCGACTGCAGGGAGTGGTGGCGACCAAGCCACTCCCACCGGTGAAACAGCCGGGAGGTCATTGGCGTCGGAAAACTTGGAATTACTGGATAACGGATGTACTTTTGCTAAAGTGGACGCACAGCTGGATGGCCCAGCCAAGCCATCCATTGTGGAGAGGCTGCGGGGTTCGTCGAGGGGTGGATCACCTAAGGCGGTACAGGCTGAAAAAGCAGCGGGGTCAGCGGACGGCGCGGTGGTCAGTCTCGGGGAGGATGAGGATCTCCGCGTTAAGCGGAAGGAGGTGTCCCCCTCGGTGGACGAGCCGCTTACGATTGTCCTGGAGGACACTCCTCCGGATGCCCCTATCCCGGTGACGGATACACCCGGTAGGGCTCCGGAGATGAAGAGGCGGAAGTGTGCGGACATCACGCCTTCCGACCTCTTTCATGATGACGGGACACCCCGTAAAAGGTTGGACCAAGCCAGATCCAAGGCCGTTCTTACGGCCGGACTGGCCCTGGTGGTCCACCAGGCCGACCTTCTAGAGAGGGTGATGACGGTCGTTCCCCCGCATGCCAATCTGGCTGCGGCTGCGGGGGCTCTCATCAGGAGCGTTCGTGCCATGCACGACCTGGAGCTGACCCGCACTCCGGACGAGGACATCCCGAACGTCGATTTTTCGACGCAGACGGAGCCTCAGAAGGTTGCGGGCGGCGAAGGGTCGGGCGTGGACGAACGTGGTGCGGCGACCAGCCATGACGCGTCGTCCCAGACGGTATGTTGGTGGGACACTTATGGCCCACCAATCATTGCCGTCGGGAACACGGCCTCCCCGCTCAACGAGGCCGAGGGGTCTGCGGCTGTTCGCCTGCCCGTCGCCCCCGCCAAGAAGCGGAGGAAGAAGAGGAGCAGGAAGAAGAAGGAGGAAGCGGACGCCGGACGCTCGCTGGTGGACGCCGTGGCGCCCTTGCCACCCAGCGTCACGGTCCTTCCCCTTCCACCATCTCCTCTACCGGGAAATGCTCCAGCCCCCGCAACGGCCACCTCATGGACGGAGGTGGTGAAGCGTAAAGGGGCCAGAAAGGTGGAGCGGGCAGCTCCCAAGGTGGAGGTCCCCAGTGGTCCCAGGCCGATTCCGCCGCCACCGTCGAGAGGCCCGACTGCCGCCCAGCTTCGGGCCAAAGTCCCGAAGACGGAGGCGGTTGTGATTGGTCCGCTGAAAGAGGGTCAACGGTACGCCGCGGTCATAAAGACTGCGATGGCTGCCGTTGACCTCAAGGCCCTCGGGGTCCAACTGGCGGGCACCAGGCGGACCCGTACGGGGGCCGTACTCTTGGAGGTTCGGGGCTCGGGCGCCCAGGCTGACTGCCTAGCTGAAAGCCTGAAGTGCGCCCTGAAGGAGCATGACGTGCGCGTCCATCGTCCGGTGACGACGGTGCCCGTCATGCTCCTTGACGTGGAGGAATGGACGGAGGGGGGCGACGTGCAGAGCGCACTGCTAGACGCCCTCCGCCGTCCGGAGGACAAATCGCCGCCGGAAATCGGACCCGTTGTGGTCCGAGAGAACTCCGGCGGCAAAGGACGCTACGCCCGGGCGGAGGTGCCGGCAAGGCTGGCCCCTCGCCTCGCAGGTCTCGCCCGTATCCGCGTGGGATGGGTCACCTGTAGGCTGAGGATCCTTGGCGACAAGGGTCCGAGGTGCTACAGGTGCCTGGAGCACGGGCACGTGGCTCAGACCTGCAAGGGACCGGACAGATCCAAGGGGTGCTTCTCCTGTAAAAAGGAGGGGCACCAGGCCAAGGACTGTCCGGGGGTGGGGCCGGCTTCAAAGGCCGCGAAGTCAAAGGGGGGGCCTGGAAAGAAGGCTCCCCCTGTGAAGAAGAAAGGGGGAAAGGCCGAGGGGTCTCCCGGAGCGCAGCCCGCTAGTGGATGAGATTCCTCCAAGTGAATCTCAACCACTGTCGGGCCGCTCAGGACCTGGTCCGGCGGGCGGCGTACGAGATGGGCACCGACGTGTGCATCGTCTCGGACCCGCACGCCGGATCGGTCCGGGACTCTGCCGGCTGGTTCATGGACCGGTCCGGCAGAGCGGCGATCGGCGTGATGGACCGCGGCCTGACGGTCGCGGACATCGAGTCGGGCGACGGTTACGTAGTGGCAAGGATAGACGGCATGGACGTCTTGAGCTGCTACGCGCCGCCCAGCTTGCCGATCGCCGGACTCCTCGGGTCCGTGTCCTCCTGCCTACGGGCCAGGAGGCTCGGGCGGCCGCGCGACGGCAGAGGGGAGCTCGTGGCCGGGGATTTTAACGCTCACTCCCCGGTCTGGGGGTCGGCGGACACGAATCAGCGTGGCGAAGAGCTGTTGGACCTGATGTCAGCCCTCGGGCTGGTGTCGGCCAACAGGGGATCCACCCCGACGTTCGAGGGTCACTCCTCGAGCTCGGTGGTGGACGTCACGCTGGTGTCCCCGTCACTGCACCCGCACGTGACCGGCTGGTCGGTTCTCCCATACAGGGAAAACCTCAGCGACCACCGGTACATCGTGTACGAGTGCGGCGATGGCGGCCGTCCCCCTCGAGCCGTGCCCCGCGTGCCGTCTCGCGGTGGGCGAGTGGGCTGGCGAGTCGGACCGGCCACGGACGTCGACGCTTTTGAGACGGGCTTACTGCTCGCTCAATGGTCGGCGCCCGCGGTACCGGACCGGCGCGTCTCCGCGAGCGAAGCGGCGGAAGAGTTGGACCGGAGGGTGGTCGCAGCTTGCGACTTCGCCCTCCCGGCCAAACGACCGCCGTCGACTCGCGGACCGCCAGTCCACTGGTGGAACGCCGAGGTGGCGGTCAGGCGTGAGGAGTGCGTCAGGGTCAGGAGGACTATGACGCGCTCCAACCGTTGGCCGCGGGACCCGGAATCCCCGGACCCGAGGGAGGCGCTGAGGTCGGCCCGCAAAGAGCTGAAGCTCGCCATCAGGCGGGCCAAAGCGAAGTGCTGGGCCGAACTCGTGAAGTCGGTGGACCACGACCCGTGGGGGAAACCCTACCGGGTCGTTATGCGGAAGCTCCGCGGTTCACCGGCTTCCGGTCAGCTGGAGGCGGAAGTGCTGGAAAGGGCGGTAGACACGCTCTTTCCGACACACCCGCCTCTGCCTCCCCCTGCGTTCGGGGACGACGTGTCGGTGGAGGAATTCACCACCCAGGAGGTGGCCGACGCGGTGGCGCGCGTACGGGGCCGGAACACAGCTCCCGGCCCTGACGCGATTCCAAACCGGGTGTGGGGGTTGGTAAACGACCTCGCCCCGGACTGGATACGCGCCGTCGCGAACCGCTGCCTCTCGGAGGGTGAATTCCCCACGAAGTGGAAGAAGGCCAGGCTGGTGCTTCTGAGAAAGGGTGACAAGCCCGAGGGTCTCCCCTCGTCGTACCGACCGCTTTGCATGTTGGACGACTTGGGGAAAATCCTCGAGCGGCTGATCGTCACCCGGATCGAAGTCCACCTGGCCAACGTGGGCCAGTTCGGTTTTAGGAGAGGGAGGTCGACGGACGACGCGGCCTCCCTCTTTAGGTACCTGGCCCTCAGGGCCGAGAACAGACCGGACTTCGGGGTGGCGGTGAGCCTGGACATCCGGAACGCGTTCAACTCCGTGCGATGGTCACACATCCTCGGAGCGCTGGACGCGTTTCGGGTGCCTCCGTACCTCGGGCGGATGATCCGGTCGTACTTCGGCGACCGGGTCATCACATACGAGAGCGCCGCGGGCCCGAGAACCAGACCTGTGACGGGAGGCGTCGCGCAAGGGTCGGTTCTCGGGCCTCTGCTGTGGAACATCACGTACGACGCGGTGTTCCGCGTTCCGCGTTCCGCTACCGCCGGGCGTGCGCGTCGCCTGCTACGCGGACGACACGCTGGTGGTGGCGAAAGGCGCCTCGTCCGAGGAAGCTGGATCCCGGGCGAACTGCGCTCTCAGCGCAGTCACCGCCTGGATCCAGCAGGAGGGGAGCGGACTGAGCCTCGCCCTGGACAAGACCGAAGCGGTCCTGTTCACGGGCAGGTACAAGTTCGCTCCTCCACGGCTCACCGTGCTGGGGGTGGACGTCCCGCTCAGGGATTCCATGACATATCTGGGCCTGGTCTTCGACAAACGTCTGATGTTCGGGCCGCACATCACTCGTGCGGCCCAACGGGCCCAGAAGGTCATGGACAGCCTGGCGGGGCTCATGCCCAATCTGGGAGGACCGAGGGAGATGCGGCGCAGAATGCTCGTCAACGTCGTACACTCGGTCCTCCTGTACGGGTCCCCGGTCTGGGCGGATACCCTCGAGTATTCGCCCAGGAACCGCGAAGCCCTGCTCCGGGTGCAGAGGCGGGCGGCGATCCGGACCGTGTCGGCTTACCGAACGGTCTCCGGAGTGGCGGCGGGAATACTGTCGTCACTGCCGCCCGCCGACCTGCTAGCCGCGGAACGGGCCGCCGGACATGAACTCTATTTTTTATTAAGGGCGTATACCCCTACGAGTACACTGATAGTTGGGCTAAATTGAAAGAAACGGAACTACCACCTCAGGACGCTTTCTATAGTCAGTTGAGTGAGTCTAATATTGATGACGACGACTATAGACATGCCACGGAGGTGTGGAACCGTTTCGACTGCTCAACCCTCGGTGAGTACAGCGACCTATATCTTAAGATCGACGTGTTGTTGTTGGCTGATGTGTTTGAGAACTTCCGCGACATCTGTATTTCAACATACAATTTGGACCCGGCGCACTATTACACCGCGCCTGGTTTTAGCTTCGATTGTATGTTGAAATACACCAGGATGAAGCTGGAGCTCTTGAACGACTACGACATGCTACTGATGGTGGAACAGGGCATTCGTGGTGGGCTAGTGCAGGCCGTCAAGCACTATGCAAAGGCCAACAATTCTAAGACACCCGATTACGATCCGTCAAAACCAGAATCATGGATCGTGTACCAAGACTGTAAGTAATCTATACGTATATATATAAACGCGCAATATTTGAGCGGTGGTTTAATAACGTTTAATGTTTACAGGCAATAACCTTTACGGGTGGGCTATGAGTCAGCCCATGCCGTACGGTGGCTTCCGGTGGTATAAAGGAGCAGACCCTCTGGCTGACCTCCAATCGTTGTCGGACACTGGTAATACGGGGCGTATATATGAAGTGGACGTATCGTATCCACAAGAGCTGCATGACGAGCACAACGACTTGCCGTTCTTGCCTGTCAACGATGTACCGCCGGGTTCCAAAGAGACCAAACTCATGGCCACTTTGAAACCCAAACAGCGGTACGTCGTACATTACGTTAATCTTAAACAGGCGATCGCACACGGACTGCAAGTCGATAAAGTATGTATAGTTAACCTATAAACTATAAGCGATGATACTAATATAAATATTTGTACTGCAGGTGCACCGCGTTTTAGAGTTTCAACAAAGTGCTTGGTTGAAACCATACATTGAGTTGAACACTGAAATGCGGAAAAAGGCGGCAAATGCTTTTGAAATTGCATTTTTCAAACTAATGAACAATGCCGTCTTTGGTAAGTGCATGCTCAATGCTAAAGTGGGTTATTCGATAATTTTTTACATTTTATAGGGAAAACAATGGAGAACATGCGGAAACGCATCCGTATTGAGCTAATCTCCAGTCCCGAACGTCTAAGCAAGCTCGTAAACCAACCAACCTTCAACGACTGTATCAAATACGGTGAAAGGTTGTGCGCCGTCATAATGGACACAAAGATGGTCAAGTTTATCAAACCAATATACGTCGGTTTAGCAGTGCTTGACATTAGCAAGACGCTAATGTACAAGTACTTCTACGACGTATTGAAACCACATTATGGCAGTGCAATCGAATTGGTTTACATGGATACTGGTGAGTACAACCGTACAGTAGAAATATTTTTTATATTTATATATTTTTAATTTTTCTCAGACTCCTTCATATACCTGCTCAGAGTAGGCGACTTCTACCAGGATTTAGCTGGTAGCCCCGATTTACTGGTGCACGTGGACGCATCTAGCCTGCCCAAGGATCACCCTTGCTACTCCACCGATAGAAAGAAGATGCCCGGCTTGTTTTCAGACGAGACCAGTGGCCTCACTCTCTTTGAGATCGCTGCACTTCGATCAAAGTGCTACGCATTTGACATGGAAGGCAGCGAACTCATAAAGTCTAAGGGGATCCGCGGACACGTCGTCCGGAACCATCTGTCTTTGGACGATTACAAACGGTGTTTGTTTAAAGACGATGGTGACGATGGTGACGATGCGTCAAAACGAGCATTGGCTGGAGAAAATGCCCGTGCGGTCATCGGAGTGATACGTGGTGGCGAGTCTCCACCGACATTATCGCTACCCTACACTCCGTACCGACAGAACGTGTCAATCCGTTCGTTTGAGCACGAGGTACGGACTTTACGTACAACCAAGTTGGCGCTTAACCGTTTTGATGATAAGCGCTACACGCTCAACAACAGAATCGACACGTTGGCCCACGGGCATTATGCTATACCGCCACAGGAAGACCTATAGTTTTTAAGTTCTTATCATTGTAAAAAAAATATCGTCAAGAATTAAAAATTTTTTTTGTAAATATACATGTATATAAGTAGTTTTAAAACATTTTTTTAATGTAACATTAAAATATATGTATATGCGTGTACATATTTGTAAATATATATATATATATATATATACTACAACGTTTTGTTCTCTTCTATACAGTACAATAGTTGTACGTGTAAGATGCCATAGTATTTAAACTATAGTTACGTAATGAGATGTCACATTTTGATGGTAAGGTATTATCCACCAAAACTCTAAGAATACCTTACTGTATTTTACATGTATCATACAGCTAGGTTTTTGACCATGTTTTAACCTTTCTGAAGAAGAAAAATGATTTGAGTTTTATAGAAACATAGTTTTTTTCATCATATGATAGAAATAAAATCCTAGATAATAATCATTATTTTAAACATTATTCTTTAAACATATTTGTATCCATTATAATTTTAATTACAAGTTACGTTGAAAACGCGATTTTCACAATGTCTCAGTATATAATAATAATAGCACATGTCAATGCAACATACGTTTATTTTAAACAATTTTTTTTTTATAAATTATATACATGTTTTAGATACTTGTCGACAAATAGCTATTACTAACAACTACTGTTGGTATTTCTTGGTTATTTGTATTTGATGGTATGATTGGTTCCGACTGTATATCATCGGCCAGCGACCCAAAAAATGTCGAGCATACGTTTTCTCCGTTAGAAGACTGAAAAAAAATAAAATATATTAATTAATTACGTTCTACTCAGTTAGAAAAAAAAAATGTAATTCAACCATTGGTTCTACAACAGTTGGAACAGATGGCTCAATATATGAAATCTCAGTATGAAGTAAATGTTGAAAACAAATGTATGTTGATCAATGCGGTTTCGGATTATACGATTAGAAATAGTTTACCCAATAGCGATCTGAGCTACATAAGCCAAATAAAACAATTTGCGAGCCAGCAGTTGGAACAACGGTGGACGATGCTGGAAGAATATACTAAAGAAATGGTGAATTACATTTTTTTTTTTTAACTGATTAGAACGTAATTAATTAATATATTTTATTTTTTTTTCGGAATTCGAAATCCTTTGGTCGTCGTACCCCAATTCAGTGACTATGAAATGCGCGTCGTAACCTGAAAGATTGTGCAAGAAGCACGGCACAAAGTTGACCGTCTTTACTTTCAGGTTACATGCATTGCACAACGTCTGTCTGAATCGGCCCGATAAATGACAGTGGTCTGCGACTTTAGGGTTGGAATCCTTGAATGCCGTGCGACACAAGTCGCATACCACTTTCTCCCCGTGCCTGCGCACATCATCGATAGACATTCGGATGGGAACGTTGGTTTTGCGCAACAATTTAGAAATGTTGCGCGTCACTTCAGTTACAGCCATCACAAATGCCTTGGCGACCTCTTCGCGATCCTCGGAACCACGGTATATCACCGGTGATTGTGGTATACCGTAGCGTTCGAGGAGCTCGGAGGGCACATCGTCCGATGTTTTCACCATGAACCC
>NW_026099572.1:10971033-10987808 GCF_025091365.1 Daktulosphaira vitifoliae | reverse complement strand
TAAAACCAAACGGCCCCCCGCTCCAATGCGGAATCGATCTCGGTGAAATCACGGGTATCCGTCAATTGCATACGTAACCTTTTCGACCTAACCGCGCTGTTGTTGGCCCTACTACGCTTAGCCGCCTGACGTGATGAAACAGATGTTGCGGAAGTAGCTTTAATCAAAAATAAATAATTTATTTATTTATTGGAAAAAGATAAATAAAAATAGTAAGGATGATAAAATTAAAGAGAAATGTTAATAATTGTACATACCTGTTGAAGACGTTTGCTGGTTCATGATTTCTTATTTGCGCATGTAAAATAATAAAATAATAAATTTATAGTTTTCAAATAATCAACTATGCGTTAACGTTAATTGAACACGAATGTGACAGGATACAGAGCGTTTAACCGGTTATATAGTAAAATAACAAAATGCGTAGGCGTGAAAAAAGANAATAACAAATGGCGTAGGCGTGAAAAAAAGACAACGTTGTCATTTTTTTCATAAAATGCATACGACAGTAACCATTAATATATTGTAACATCTTTGGAAATATGCTTACCTAAGCGTCTGGCAACCGATGATAAAATTCATACGACATTACTGTACGGTGACCTCTTTGATGTTTGAAATATGCTTAGCTAAGCGTCTGGTAACCGATGATAACATTCTTAGAAATTATAATGTCATAACGACAGATGTTGTCTTTGTTCTCATAAAATGNGTTGTCTTTGTTCTTATAAAATGTAGACGGTAATGTGAGTTATAATATGGCGGTACCTTTGATGTTGGAAATATGCTTAGCTATGCGTCTGGTAACTGATGATAAAATTCTTAGAAATTATGCCATAACGACAGACATTGTCTTTGTTCTCATAAAAAAATTACAGACGCTTATGAGCGTTATAATACAGTACTGATGTCGGAAATATGCTTACCTAAGCGTCTGGTAGGCAATGATAACATTCATAGAAAACGTTGTTTAAGTTGGATTTATACCCACCCATTATAGGTTAGTTTATGTTATGTTTCATTACCCCTCCCTCTGTAGGAATTTTGACGGAGACATAGCGTTAATATTAAGTAAATATGTTAAAATGGCAACGGCGGCCATTATTTGACGTACTTATTTCAATGTAATGTGTATGTTTATCAGTGAACGTTATCAGTTCACATGAGGTTTACCTTACCCTCCAGTAGATGACATCGAAAGAGGAGACAACCATATAGCTACCTCCCTCATCACTGACATGAAGTTATAGTGCGCATGCACACTTTAATCCGCCATTTTGATTGAAATTAACATCCCTAACTAAGTCATCTATTACCCCTACCATCGTTAGACCACGCCTCCCCTAACCCCACCCTCATAAGACCACGCTTCCTTTCACTATCTGTGATAAGATCACGCCTCCATTACACTATCTGTGAGAAGTGGTGAGGCGGGGGGTTCTAGAATTCCCAATNCCCTCCCCTTAACACATCATTGATAAGACCACGCCTCCCCTTACCCCCATCATTGATAAGAACACGCCTCCCCTTACCCCCATCATTGATAAGAACACACTTCCTCTATGATAAGACAACGCCTCCTCATACCCCCACCATCGAGAAACCACGCCCACTGTGTGACCTTGACAACGGTCATGATCCCTACCATTGACCACGCCTCCCCTAACCTATCATTGATAAGACCACGCCTTCTCCTTACCCCCACCCTCATGAATGCAATCCACCATTACCCCCACCATCGAGAAACCAGGCCCACTGTGTGACCTTGACATTACCCCCACCATTGAGAGACCACGCCCACTGTGTGACCTTGACATTACCCCCACCATTGAGAGACCACGCCCACCAACGGTAGGTGGGTAGGTGAAGGGGTGAGGCGGGGGGGTTCTAGAACTCTCTATTTTACCCTACTTATAATACTTTTAAATTCTTCTATAATTTCAAAGGCTTCAACATTGCCCGTTAACTCTTGTTCGATATATAATAACAGAGGTGATTTCAATCTATCTTATGTCATAGTAGACCTTAACTTGGTTTTCACATGAGACTATTTAGAGAACGCTCTTTCGCAAAATCAACTTGTTACGCGTATGACAGAAAAATTTTGAATTGCTGCATTGAAAGCCGTATAAATTTTGTATTTTTTATTTTCATGCATCCACTGAATCCACCCAGTTAATGTCATTGCTGAATTTCCAGTAGTTACTGTCTGATCTGCTTTTAACAATTTAATTTCTGTCATTAAATCATCTTGAGAAATTTTAAATGTTTCTTCTAAAATAGCTGCTTCTTCTTTAATAATTTTAGATTTAAGAAATTTTCCACTGCAATTATAACTTTGATTGTTTCCTGCTGAAATCCTAAATATAGCGACGATACTATGTTATCTAAAATTTGATAAAAACACTAACTTCGTAGTTGTTCTTCCTTAAATTAATAATAATGTTGTTTTGTCAGATTCGTGGAAATGACTTGATACCTTACGTTGTTTAACTGATGGAATATCTATTACTTGTTCTATGCACAAATCTTTTGCTTCATCAAATATTGGTTGATATTCTGTCTCACTCCTTTGATTTTAAGTGCTGCTCGAACAGACTTAATGCTGGTCATAGCAATAATGAGATTAATATCGGAACTTTGCAGCAATTTGCTTACTTTAACTATTAATTAAAGTATGGGGTGCCCGAATATGAAATTAAAAGATTTAATTTGAGGTAATTAACCAATTCCTTTAACTTTAATATCACTTTGTTTAGTTGTTTCAATAATTTCAGTAAGAGCTCTAAGAATTAACTATTATCATAGCAACAACTTCTGCGCGATAATCTCACCTAGTCGTAGAAAGTGACTTTTAAGTTCTCAGTGTTGAACTAATCTTTTTAGATATTTTTTCAAACGTTGCGTGTCGTGAACAACTGTCTTCAATAAATGTGTAAATAAATTGTACAATCCCAAAAAAATTGAAAATAAATCTCTTTCTATTGTCTAGTGTACAAGTACCATCTAAAACTAGATTTAAACAATGCGCGTATCAATACACATATATAATATTACTGTTTAATTCTTTACACATTGTCTGAACCCCTGATACACACCTTGACATGGTAGCCGTGCCATTAAAGCAAACTGATAACACATTTTTTCAATCTACTTTCAAAACTGAAACAACGATTTTTAACGCATTAAAAATAGCTTGGGAGTCCGCAGACTTCAGTCTTCGAATAGAAACTAAATGTTCTACTGGAGACTTAAGCTTATCATCAAGAAATCTGAAAACAATCGCCATTTGTTCATGATCACCGGAATCACTGTCAGTCATTATTGAAACAAATTTATTCTGAACGGAATGTTTGTTTCATTGTTTTGTAAAGTGTTTGGAATATTTTTTAGTTTATGTAGATCTCCATTTTTGTTGTATTTAAAAATAAATTTGTTCATTTTTTAATTTCAAAAATTAAATTTTAATAAAATAAATTATTAAACATTTAATTTCTTGTAAGTTGTAAGCCCAACCAGACAACTACAAAATTTATAAGTGAATTAATATTTAAAGCACAATATATGACTCTAAATGTGGTATTTTTATATTATATATAGAAAATAGGGTAAAATTGGGAATTCTGGTCCCCCCGTTACACCCACCCAACGGATGTTGGTGATGAGACGTGGGGGTGTAAATGCAACGTAAACTAACCTAATAGGAGGTTTGGGGGCATGAAATACGACGTAAACTAACACGACTTGTCACGTGTCTAAATTATGAGAAAAAATAAAAATTTATTTCCCGGGGAAATTTAACCCTTTAACATGCATATGGTACGCGTGTTTGATGTATGCCACACCCCCATATGCAAAAGCTTACTCCACCGACCTTGGAGTATATTGTCGTATCGTATATCTTGTTACACGACCGCTGCTCCCGACACCTATACCTAGTCCACTGACGACGATGACGATAATCGCTGGAATATATTTATTTCGGCTAATTTGTTAACTGTACATGTAGTTATTTGTTTGGATTATCACATAGCGGGCGGCCATATAGTATATTAGTAATATAGGTTTTTTGACGAAAAAAAAAATGCATTTTCCAGATAAGCTATACGGTTACGGTGAAAAGTACATATTTTAAACGTCTAATCCGCTATTTTGATATGTGACATGCACATATTTAGATAAAGTCCGTACGTAATATGTTATTTTTACCTAATTTGTAAAAAAAATTGTTCCAAACATTGTGGGTCAGATGGCTTTATAGACTATTATAATATATTTTAGCACTCGATATTAATACAAAAGATGGCTCAACGCAGCGGCAGCGGTGATATTGCCGTCAATTACATTAATTGTTAATATATGAGCTATAAACTTGACCGTTATTGGTATACTGAATAATAAATTAGTATTATTATTTTTGTCGACAATATATAATTATAATAACTAGGCTCCGTCCCAGACCCGGGGACCTACAAGCTTACGCGCCTTTGCTAAAAATCAAAGTAATGATGAAAATAAAGGACATTAGGTCCTTATTTATTAGAATTTGCCTAAAAAAATATTGTTAGCGATGGTTCAAGGGGGGCTCATATCTCCCTTAAATACACCCCTGGTATACACAAAAATTATTAATTTTCTAATTATAATAATTGTGTTTTTATTATAGAATAACTACAAAAAATTCAGCAGGTTATTATATGTGGTACTATGTAAAATATTTAATTTTGATAAAAATATTGGTAACTGCGATTTAACGTTGGACAGCAAAGTTGTCATAAATGAATCCCAATTAAAAAAACCCAGCACAGTGGGGTCGCGGCATAGTGAAGACGTTGCATAGTTGGATCCAGTATAGATTTAATCTGACAGTGATTAAAATCACTATCATAAGAAACGCTTCGATGCAAATCTGTAATTAGTGTTTAATTCTAAGAAATTGAATAAATTGGATAATTACAAAAGCAACATCAACTTCTATTTCCTTAATTAGATTAGTAATTATTTTAATTATATATTATATAATTTTTAAAATTTATTGTTTTCAAATTATTATTGATTTTGATTTTTAATATGTTAAAAGTAATCATTTTGAACCTATTTTTTTTTGTCCTTTAAAGTGAAAGTTTTCATAAAAAAAAATGAAATTGTTAAGATTAATATGTACTCAGGAAGTTTTATAATTACTATTTACAGTATATTTATCAGAGAAGTTCGATTTTTTTTACATTTTTATCGTAATAGATCACTTAAATAGAAATCATAGAAATCATTTTTAATTAACTTTTGGTGTTTAAAAAAATTCTACAATAGAAATATTCAGAATTTAATTAATTTTAATGATTATGTATCTAAAAAAACCAATAAAAAAAAAATTGTTAATAAGATTTACTCAATTGAGCATATTATAAAATTTGTTTATAATTGTAAAAATCCATCGTTAAAGTCAGGTGAAACTAAAAATCATTTTTTTTTTTAATTTATGATTTATATAGCAACATGTTACAAAAAAATTTGGAATATTATAGACTGGTAGTAGCACACACAAATAGAGTTAAAAAATTAATAAATTACAAAGTAAAATTATTTACTCTTGTAGTTGAATACTTTTATCATATCAAATCTAATTCCACAATAAATATTTTAAGAATATTAGAAATTAATGATTTTAATTGTTTGTATGGAAAAAGCTGGTTAAGCCTCCTTTATATTTGAATAAGGAATATTTTTTCGATTTTTAAAAGTAATAACTTAAAATAAATACGATTTGTAATCATTTGACGTATCGTTGAAAAAAGTAGGTCTAGTGAGGGTTGGCAAAATAAATCGTAGCTACAAAAAGAACCACATGGTAAAATAATATTAACATGAATATAAATTTCTTTTTACGAGTAGAGACTACAGTGATAGGATCCTTTAAATTTATTGAAGTTATTGAATGTAAATGAGATAAATATTAAATTATTTGAAAATTTTATTCCAACTCAAAAAAAAATGCAATATATTAATATCCACGGACGGATTTGAAGCTCATACCCTGATCCTGAAAGACACAAGTGTTACCGATTCGGCAATGGTGCTTCCGTCACATGATAAAATTTCTTATGTCTTATGAAGTTGACTCTATGTCAATTAAATTGTATAATATATGAAAGTCAGTGTTTTCCCCTAATAAGATATTTTAATATAAAATAAAATACAAAACCCAGAATTTTAATATAAAAATAGCATATTTTTGAATACGGTAGCCATTTGCAAATAGAAGATAGGTCGTCGGGACAAATTTTATAGAACATGACATAAGCTTTAATTTGACATATATTTAAAGAACGCAGTATTTCCGGAACATTTACAAAAATTAAGTTGAAAAAGTTCTATTTTTTATACAATGTTTCAAGTTTTGAACGCCCCCTATATAAGGGGAAATCGTCTAATTTTAATAAAAAGTATATCAAATAAAATATGTACTTATAATGTATTTAGAAAAAAAAAAATTGTGCTGATACTTACATTTTTCGAAAAGTTATATTATTTTAAGTTAAAAATTTAAAATCGAAAATTTTAACACGAAAATAGCGTTTTTTTAAACTACGGTAGCTGTTTGAATGCAGAAGATAAAGTGTCGGGACAAATTTTTTTTTTATTTTATAGTACATAAAATAAGCTGAAATTTGATATATGTTTAAAGGACGCAGTATTTCCGGAACATTTTCAAAAATTAAGTTGAAAAAGTTAGTTTTCATAAAAAAGTTGTTATTTTAAATCCCCCCCATGAGCAGGTTAAGTGTTAAATTTTCAAAAAAATGATATCAAATAAAATGAAAATATCTAAGATTTTAGTTTAAAAAAAAATTTTGTTGATTTGTTGATTTTTGAAAAAGTTATGGAAGTTTTAAGAAAAACAAGTGAAAAAAATGAAAAAATTTACTGATTTTTAAAATTGTAATTTTTTTCGATATTTCCCCCATTTGCGGGGAACGAAGGAAAATTTTTTAATTTTTAACGGCAATGTCTTCAACTAGATACTATTGTTGAAAGAAATCGGTTCAGTGAGAGCAGAGAAAAAGTAGTGACAGACAAAAAAAAAAAAAATAAACCCAACATGGTAAAATTAATACCTTCTCAGCTTCGCATCGAAGCTAAAAATTGAATAGTAAATAAAATTTACTAAAAATTTCCTTTAAACACAAATTAAAAGTCACAAAATACATATGTGCAGAAATAAACTCCATTATCAAAAACGTGGAAAAAAAAATTTCAAAATCCGAGTTCGCTAAATAATTTTTCCAGAAAAGCGTTTTTTTCCTTGTTGTATTATATAATAAGACTCGTACATGTGTTATTGACATACAGAAAAATCGTTATTTTTTGTTAAAATTTAATGAATTTGATTGGTTTTGGTGGGATCTCGGATTTTCGGATATTTGGCGCTTCCTCAACACGTACAGAACGCAGTTGTATGATTTTAAATCTTAAAAAAAATGGTTTTCATGTCTTTAAGTGTTGCAAGAATTTCGAGCGGCGCGCCCTGGCGTCTCGATTGTGTGAAAAAAAAAAGCTCGTAAAACTGTGAAAAATGAACAGTTTGAATTCCTTTTTTTAACTTATCTCAGTAATGTCATTGGGCGGATCTGATGAAAATTTCAAACCTTAAGTCGTAAAAAGCTGGCGTCAGCAAGCGTTTTTCTCGAAAATGGCCAAAATTTTAAAACGCTCGCGGGCGATTGGCAAACATTTTCCGACCTTCGTCAATAATTTTCCTGGAGTCTGGTGACCAAATACTTTCGTTTGAAAAAAAAAATTTTGAAAATCCGAGCACGCTAAGTAATTTTTCAGGAAAAGCGTTTTTTCCTTGTTCTATTATATAATAAGATAACGATAGGTCAAAATGGACCACTTGAAATAAGACTGATCGATGTTTTGTGGGTTGATGATTGCCATATATTGAAATATATGATGATCCGGTGAGAAGTGTATACTTATATACTCTGAGCATAAGTCCGTCAATATGCGCAAGCGTGAATACGCTACCCCTACCCGAGTACACGTCTTCCTCATCTCAAATTCGTCATTAACCTCTTCTACAATGTCCATGTTGAATATCAACGCCCTAGCCAGTGTCTTGAAGGCACGGTCCTCGGGTCGTGCTTCCGATCGCGGTTTATGGTATGATATAATTTGAGATTATATTTAATCGGCCGAACAGCTGTGATTTCACCGAGTTTGGCAACCAGCTCGGATTTAACAGCACGCAGAAAATCTCGATATTCGCGAATTTTCCACGTTTTTCTGATAAAACCAAATGGCTCCTCGCGGAATCAATCTTGATGAAATCTTTGCATCCGGCGATTGTATACGTAACCTTTTCGATTTTACTCTACTAATGTTAGTCCTACGTTTAACCGAATGGTGGTGTGGAACAGTCGCGGAAGAGGTGGCTATGAAAATGTGTGCATAAAACAATTTTTGATACAAGTGTCGAAAATATCGAAATATACAATCAAAAATATAATAAACTTACCTTATGCAGCATCAATATAATCATTAAAATATATGTTCCAGCAATTATTATCGTCATCGTTGGCGGCGGTAAAAGTGTTTATTTAAGAATGTGTTTTGCTACAAGAAAACTTGAACAGTCGTCATTATTATACAGGGTGTAAATCTTTCGAACCATAGTATTGTATGGGCGAGTATCCTGGTAAAGTGTAAAATAGGACCTCGTTTTTTTTTTTATTTTCCAAAATTGGAGAAATTTTGGAATAACTCCCCCGAATTTCTCTAAAATTAAAAATAAATCATACCACAATATTTCCCGCAAAATTCTCATACAAATTGAATGGTCACTCGATTTTTTGTAATTTTTGCGCCCTACCCTGAACTTTCAAAGTTGGAAAAAAAAATTCACATTAGTGTAACCCATCAATTTGTATTGAAATTTCACTGGAAGTCCTGTGATGTAGTTTATTTTTAGTATAAATGATTAAATAACAAGAAAAACCGAAAAACCTACAAATAATGTAATATTTATGCATTTTTATTGTACAAAAAAAGAAGCTATATTTTAAAGGTTATCTAATATCATGTGCAACTTAATAAGTGACTATTCAATAGTGAACAGTATTTTTGGAACATTTAAATAAACATTAACAAGCTCAGTGATGTACCATATTCTCATTATTGATTAATTTCGGAAAATAGTAGTGTGCCGATTACATTAAAATAATTATTTCTAATTATCCTATTGTAATAAAGTTAAAAATATTCATTTCAATATTATAATTGTTTTATTTTCCCGACCTAAAAAGAAAAAAATTATAATTTTATAACAGTTTCAATGATAAAAATTATAATCGGTTTGAATAAATAATAAAAGACGAAATAAACTCATGAAATTAAAAAAATATCACATTATTTGTGGGTTTTTCGGTCTTTCTTGTTATTTAATCGATTAAACTAAAAATAAACTACATCACAGGACTCCCAGTGAAATTTCAATACAAATTGATGGGTCACACTAATGTGAAATTTTTTTCCAACTTTGAACCCAAAGTTCAGGGGAGGGCGCAAAAATTACAAAAAATCGAGTGACCATTCAATTTGTATGAGAATTTTGCGGGAAATATTGTGGTATGATTTATTTTTAATTTTAGAGAAATTCGGGGGGGTTATTCTAAAATTTCTCCAATTTTGGAAAAAAAAAAAAAAAAAAGAGGTCCTATTTTACACTTTACCAGGATACTCGCCCATACTTTACTATGGTTCGAAAGATTTACACCCTGTATATTGTCGACAAAAAAAAAAAATACTAATTTATTATTCACTATACCAAAAACGGTCAAGCTTATAGCTCATATATTAAAAATTAATGTAATTGACGATGATATCACCACTGCCGTCGCGTTGAGCTATCTGTTGTATTAATCTCGAGTGCTATAGTATAAAATACAATCATCAATACAGCCATCTGGTCCACAATGTTTCGAACAAATTTGTTTACAAAATAGGTAAAATTAACATATTACGAACGGACTACATCTAAATATGTGCATGGCACATATCAAAATAGCGGATTAAATGTTTAAAATACGTACATTTTTCACTGTAACCGTACAGCTTACCTTTTTTTTTTTTTTCTCGACCGGCATAAGTGCGAACCACCCTGGAACTACCGTTAGATATTACTTCGGGGCGGTCCACGCCGTCTCTAAAACTCACACTATCACGTTAGCCGGATCCCGAAGTGGGATCCGTTGCCCGGGTTGCAACACGTTGAGGTGGGGGCAGGACTTTGCGAGGGGGGCAAATAATTCACAAAAACATAAACACGAATACCTAAGGCGTCACCCTAAACCAGCGCCACAGGTCCTCCTGTGCCGAACGGCGTGGCTGTCTCTCTCTCAGTCGTTCCGCTTCCTCCTTCTTTAATAAGACGGATTCGGCGAACGCCTGGACAAGCCTCCACACCTCCCGTCTCCTCAACATCAGGTCCACCATGGACCCGACTCGGAACGTGGACCCTAGTGGAGACTCCAAAGAGTCCCTTTCCTGGGCCCACGCCTCGCACCGGTAGAGGGTGTGCAGAGCGCTATCAGCCTCTCCCGGGCGATCCGAATAATGGTCGTACGTCGACGGGGCTGCTCTACGAATACGGTGTAAGTACTTATTAAAGCAGCCGTGACCGGACATCACTTGGGTGAGACGATAAGTCATCTCACCGTGAGTCCGGTCCACCCACCTGTCCAGCCGATCGGGTCCTATGAGGGATAACTCTCATGAGGCCTCTCGTCCGCCACCGGAGCATGGTTATCCGCCTAAGCGCCAGCCGATCTTCGTTTTCGAGAGACCAGCCACATTCTTGGCGGAACTTATGCCTGGCGGTGCGTTCCTCGGCGAGCAGGTCGGCGGGCGACAGTGACGACAGAATACCCGCCGCCACTCCGGATACCGTTCGATAAGCCGAAACTGTTCGGATCACCGCCCACGAGCCGTGGAGGAGTGAACTTGTACCTGCCCGTGAACAAGACCACTTCGGTCTTGTCTAGGGCAAGGCTCAGTCCACTCCCCTCCTGCTGGATCCAGGCGGTAAGTGCGCTGAGCGCGCAGTTCGCACGAGATCCAGCCTTCTCAGACGAGGCGCCTTCCACCACCACCAGTGTGTCGTCCGCGTAGCAGACGACGCGCACGAGCGGTGGTAGTGGAACGCGGAACACCGCGTCGTACGCGATGTTCTAACATACAGCAAACCTGAAAAACGCAATTTTTTTCGACATAATTAAGGCGCGCGACAAGTTGTGTTAGTTTACGTCGTGTTTCATCTCTACCCCCCCACCTGTAGTTTAGTTTAAATTAAGTTTCATTATCTCTCACTCTTAAGACTTGGTGGAGAAGGAGAGTACAAACATTAAAACCCGTAGTTTTAATGTTTGTATATAGTTCTTTAATATCAAATCTTTTTTATTTAAATTCATTTTAAATATTTTACTAATTAAAAATTTGTATTTCTAATCAGCATAATTTTTAAATGTTGAATTTTTTAGTGTCAAACTATTGTAGTTAAAGATTTATTTAACAGTTGTATGTTCATGTAAAGTTCAATCATTTTTCAAAATTAATCTTTTTATATTTTCATTTTCAACAAAATGGTATGATAAATGCGTATATTTTTTAAAAATTACAATATCATATAAAATATCAATTTATATTTAATATAAACGCTTTAAATATTAAGTTCAATACTAAAATTGTGTAGATATTTTAGTTTAAATAATTTTAAAATATATAAGTGAAACTGAAAATGGTTATGGTACTGAATTATACAGTTGGGTTAGAATATAAAAATTTTAGATAATCCACAAATAATTTACCTTTTTGAAGAAAATCATAAAAAACTGGTATTGAAGCCGGAGTGTTTTTGGATTCAATGTCCGTTTCTAAATATAAGTAATTAGAGAAATATATTAATGATTAAATAGTTTCAGTTCTTTATTCACTGTTATTAAAAAAACATATATTTTAACAAAAAATTATATCAAATAATTTATTGTCGAGTATAAAATGAAAGAATTCAAAATTGTGAGTATCTTATATTTGTTTGAATCTTTTAATTATTATTAAGGAAATTTAAATTAATAACATCATTATTCCTCCTGGAAGAAGGAAAAAAAATAATTTTTGCATGATAACTATTGATAATCAATTTATTCATAGAATAATTTTAATTCTACCTATTTTAGCTAATTATTTCTTTTTGATATGTTTTTGTTTTTTGTAAAAACAATAAACGATTTTTCGTCTGATATCACTAATAAAAACGCTTTAAATATTTAGTTCAATACTAAAATTGTGTAGATGTTTTAGTTTAAATAATTTTAAAATATATGTAGCGAGGTGTAATATATAGAAGTAATAAACACTTTTACGATTTAATAACAACTATACTATATTACAACGAACTAACAAATAACAGCGAGAGACGAAGCGCGTTTAAGACAGAGTGCGTAAGTGATTGACTGATCGATTGATTGACTGGAGCGACGATCTTGCCCTTAAATAGTCAGAGGAATCTTCTAGAGGCGGCGGCGGAACTCTCTAGAACATTCGACCGCCACGCGCTTATGTAGAGCGACGAATCTTCTAGAGGCGGCGGCGGCCGAACATTCTAGAACATTCGACCGCCACATATATAAGTGAAACTGAATATGGTTATGGTATTGAATTATACAGTTGGTTTGAAGATAAAAATTTTAGATAATTATCAAATAATTTACCTTTTTGTAGAAAATCATAAAAAACTGGTGTTGTAGCTGGAATATTTTTGGATTCATTGTTCGTTTCTAAAAAAAAGTAATTAAAAAAATATATTACTGATTAAATTAATTCAGTTCTTTATTCACAGTTATTAAAAAAACATATATTTTAACTAAATAATGTGAACTCTTTGGTATTTGTACGTTTGTTATTAGAATTTTTTGATATTTTTTTGTTCTTCGTAAAAAAAATGAACAATTTTTCGTCTGATATCAATATCATTTGTGTATAAAATTTTGGCCCCTATAGAACCCCATTATATACAAATAATTTAATATTTCATTTACTTTATTTGTGTAAAAAAACGAAACAAATTATTAACAAAATTTCGTGTTAGCTCGACACCCAATCACAGGTAACTTAAGGTAGGGAATAAAAAAGTTGCAGGCAATATTTAAAAAGAGCATCAGTACGAGAACTAGAGTGAAAAACATGTATCAAAAAAGACGTTACATTGTAGGCGAACGGACTGGGAGTAGAGTTACGCGTTCCTATGCCGTATACATACAAGAGACCAAACTACGCAGTTATGTTGAGTTGAAGCTGAACACTTGCCGTTATAAGCAGACGATTCTCTAGATTTCTAATAAAGTTCTGTTGCTTTGATTGATCTTTATGGTAGTAAAGAACATAGAGTGAAATCATCAGGAGTTCTATTATTCAAATAAGGAAACATGTCACCCAAAATAGAAATGTCAATACATGTCAGTTGATCAAATTGTGGGATGGCTAATAACAAATTTTAACGTTATTATTAATATAATAAATAACTCTTTGTAACTGAAAATCGAATTCGCTGTAAAATGAGACACAAATGTACAAGAGGTTGCAAGTGGGATTTTTGTGGGCCTGTATCACCACGTAGTTTGCAACTTGCATAACGACTAGCTATGGTAGCAAGGGTCGCCACCACCTTGGCGAAGTGTCAAACCTAACAGATATGATTATCGGACCATAGATGGAATTTAATTTTAAGTTAATTAATAGTTTAATTTAACTATTCAGCACTTTTTCCTCGAATATCAATTTTACGACCATAATTCTGTCATTTTTGCTAGATACTTCTACTACTGTACTTTTCTTCCCCTCATCAATTATTATCCCTACACAATTCTTTGTACTCTTTGTCACCTCTTACTCTTTAAGTTAATGTATCATTTTATGTATAAATGATTATAATACTTCATGGTTTATTAACCACAACTATGATAATTGAAGTTGTGATGGTTGATATGAAAAACATATCGTAGCACGTTTCCTGATTAAGGAAAAGGGATAAAATACACGCGAGTACTTAAGTTACTCGCGCAATAAAATAAATCATACAGTTAAAATTAATAAGGTAATTTAATTAAATTTAATTGTTTAAACAAAGAAAATTAAGTAAAACATAGTCAAAAATACGAGTGTATCAAAAAAAAAAGGCAACACATGCTATCCACACATAAACAAAATTAAGTTAATTTATAATAAAATAACTAATAAATACAGCTCATGACATAAATATAATTATAAAAAACAAAACAAAACGCATTCTCCGAAGAGACCCATCCAACGGTCTGGATGATTTACCGAAAAGACATGACCGTTGCTGTTGGCGGCTCTACTCCACCACTGAAAATGCAGTCATAATAAAAACAAACAAACGTGTGCAAACTAGCTCGTTCAATGACAGAAAAATGATGGAGAGCTAACACCGATCTAACGGCAATTTAAAATCGATAACAGCCAGTCTTTTTGGAAGGGATCAATACCGATAAACAATTCTAGTTTAATTATAATTATTCTCTTTAACACATAATCTAGTGGTAAAAATAATGAGTTGTTGACACCGCTGTGTCAGAAAAAGGTTCGTTCGCGAATTTTTTTGCACGATACAAAAAAATAAGTAGACATAACAAAAATTATAAACGGTCGACCTCTGAATTTGTGACGTTACAAAGTACAAACTTTTGACCAGTTGGGTTGTGAATTAGACCAACTAATTCTGTGTGACATGGACGACGCATTAGTCCAATATGCGCAACGTACTCATTAGTATATTTCGAAATTTGAGAATCTCTATCCAATATTACGTGGATCGAATGATAATTATCACCCTCATCTAAAACACTTATAACGGCTATATCAAGCACTACATTGTAATTTGTGTTGTTCAGAGTCTGATGTAGTATTAGTCGATAAAACATTAGACTTGGTATCGATGTTTAACATTATATAATGAGGGTTACTACATTGTCTAAAAGTTGACATAGACATGTCAATATGCATTGATCATATGATAAGGATTTATGCACAAAAAACATAATTTGTTTAACTTGAAAATTATATAAATATTATAGGGTTGTTATCGTTATAGAAATAAAAGTTTACAACCTAAGAATATATTAGGGATGAACATAAAAAATCTTTATGATAGAAAAAATGAGAGACACATATAACTAAAGGAAAGAAATAAAAATGTATTAATATTATTTTTACTTTTCAATTTATTAGATGGTTAGTGAAAAGTGTATCACTCTGTATATTAGATTTATTACTAAAAGTGTGTAGTTATACCAGTTAGAGAAATTAAAAAAAAAAAATATGTGATACTTTATAACTTTTGAATTACTGGTTTACTTAAGTTATTAATTATTGGTATTTAGATTAATTAGATCATTTTCTATTAAAATAGCTAGTTAATTAGGGTTATTCCTATTTGAAAAATTAAAGTTGACACCCTTATTATGAATAAGGAATGAACCTAAAAAGAACTTTATAATTAAAAAAAAAAGAGGAATATTGAACATAAAAAAAAAATTAATATCATATTTGTTTTTCGATTAATGAAGTGGTTTATGAAAAATGAATCACTCTATATATTACATTCATTGCTAAAAGTATGTAGTTATTCAAGTTAGAGAAATTAAAAAAAATACGTGACACTGGAAATGGTTATGGCACTGAGCTACACAGCTGGTTTTGAAGATAACCATTGAGATAATTAACAAATAATTTACCTTTTTGAAGAAAATCATAAAAAACTGGTATTGTAGGTGGACTATTTTTGGATTCATTGTTCGTTTCTAAATAAAAGTAATTAGAAAAATATATTAGTGATTAAATAACTTCAGTTCTTTATTTACTGTTGCCTATTTAAGAAAAACATATTTTAACTAAATAATGTAAACTTATTGGTATTTGGTCGTCTTTTATTAGAAAAAGCATAGTCACTCTTATATTTGTTTTTTTATTAACAATGATCGATTTTACTAATGATAACTGTCATTTTTGTATATAGTTTTACTATTGATATATTGATACTTGAATTAAGTGAGTTACTTATATTAAAGGCAATAATATTTTTCGCATTTTTGGCTCTTGTAAACTAGCAAAAAGTGTCTTGTTTATAAAAAAATCTTCTAATTACATAACATGGTATATAACATGTCAATAATATATCAATCTCTTAAATCGAGATTTTACATTATTTATTTAGGGAAAGTATGTATAAATTTATTTAATAAATATAAGTTTTGAATGTTTTTCCATCTCACACATTTGTTTAAATCTTTAGTATATTATTAAGTATATTCAAATAAATAAGTAATTATTTCCCTCAAACGAGACTAAATCAAAAATGTACATGTGAATAAATATTGAAAACAAATTTATTCATAGAAAATTTTTAATAAATCTACTTTAATTCCACTGATTATTGATAAATTCATTTATAGGAGTAATTTTATGATTAAAAATTATTTTAATATATCACTTATGACATATTCATATTAAGGCAAGATTAAGGAAAGAGACTTAAATTTAATTAATTTTAATATTATTGTATGTGATTAATTAGTAATACAATTCTATTTATACAAATCCAGTATAAATAGTTGATTAGTTAAATAGTTAAAAAGTAAATTATATCATAAGTTTATTCTAAAAATCTAATACCTCTTTTAATACCAAAATAAATTATTTTA
>NW_026099572.1:10968463-10970933 GCF_025091365.1 Daktulosphaira vitifoliae | reverse complement strand
AGTTATTTGTATGGTGGATTTGTACCGCACATATTTGTACAGTATTCATTATCACATGTAAAAAATGTTAAATTTCATGATTTAAAATAGAATATGTGTATGAAAAAACGATGTTTAAAGATCTATACCTGTTCTTGTACTTCATCCTGTCACATGCATAACACTAGANCTTCACCCTCTCACATGTATAACGTTATATACAATGATACATGTCACATTCATTATTCAGTAATTATATATGAATTTTTAGGCAAATAAGCAATAAACACATCATAGTAAAATTAATACTTTCTATGAGTCCCGTCAAAGTTAAACTTTTTTTAAAACTTGATTACATTATTAATAGTAACAGGTAGTATAACAATATTTTCTTAATATTCACATTATTTAAGAATTATTATTATAGTAAATTTCTTAACATAAACACTTTATAAAAATGTAAATTCCCATATATGATTTTCATGTATGAAAATACTTTTTCTTATATTACAAGGCATGTGCCTTGGTAGTATAATATTATACATATTTATTTATTTACTTTAATATCATAATAATGATCACCTTATGATGAGTTTCATCATCACCTCCTCTTCTATGTAGGGGTAAACTGCTGATTAACTGTTTTAATTATTCAAGTAAGAGGGCTCTCTATGACCAAAGGCCTACACATCCACATAGCTATAGTTGGGTTTCGTTTGATTAATAGCCGCTGTCGCCGCTTGATTACTCCTTTCACTTTTCTGCATTCAAATATTTTCAAATAATTCTAAAATTATGTAATTTTTAAAATAGCTCCAATTTTCTATAATATATCAAGATATACTATATGATGTTCCATCTACTTCGGTATACTATGAATATACCAGGGTATACAATACATGATAACTGTACAAGTCCGCATTTGTCCGAAAAAGTAGTAGATGAGCATAAATAACACTTAAATCGTATACCGTCATGTATTTTCCTATGCAGCAGTTAAAAACAGTTTTTTGACAACGTACACTTTTTCACACTTGTCACGAGAAAACATTTTTTAAAACTTTAAGTGATACAACACTATTAATTTTACTCAAGTAATAATCAGTCTTTTATGTGAAAATACTCATTTATGCGGAAAAATCACATATTTTCATCGAGGGTCGGCAAATTACAGATCACATATCTCTGTAAACTAGCCTTTTCGTTCACCACTTAAGTGATTTCACTTTAATATCATAATAATTAAATTTAAAGTCACGATTTCTAAATATTTTTATACAAATATATGTAATAGAGTATGTGTATACTCAATATGTATACATATGTTATATCCAATAACGTTTACACATTAACAAAAAAAAAAAAAAATATCTATTAACAAACGTAATAATGTAACTTAATATCATAATAATTAATTTAAACTATCGATTTTTAAATATTTTCTCTATAATTAAAAAATAACTCAATTCTTATGAAATATTGTACATATTTATTTATTTACTAATAAATATCATAATAATGATCACCTTATGATGAGTTTCATCATCACCTCCCCTTCTATGTAGGGGTAAACTGCTGATTAACTGTTTTAATATCCCATTTACAAATATTTTGTCTTATCTGGCGAGCATTTTATGATAAAGCTTAATATTTCATATAAAAATTGTTTAAAATGAAGTTTTCTATACAAATGGTTATTAACTTATTTATTATTTGACAGTTCGTTTCATTGTTACAGATAAAATAATTCTTAGTATAATTTTATTTCAAAATATGTTGCGTAATATAGTTTTTTTAATGTCCCTTTGTTATAATTAGGGTAAAGTCGTCTGTGTTCTTGGACTCAACGCAATTGTAATTCAGCCGTTTTCATCGTTAGCAATTAAAGTGCCATGATAGTAGTTCTATAAAGTCTGAGCTGGGACCCCCCCTAACCCACATGTTGTGGTTTACCCTGCCATAGGTATACGGGCGGTGTAAACGGCTGTTGGTATATGGTGAAAGGCCTAGTCCCCCCACCCACATGATGTGGGTTTACCCTGTCCTAGGTGGACGGGCGGTGTAAACAACCGGGAGGGGGATATGGTGAAAGGCATAGTCCCCTCACCCACCCACATGATGTAGGTTTACCCTGTCCTAGGTGGTCGGGCGGTGTAAACGGCCGGGGGGATATGGTGAAAGGTCGATGTTTCTCGTTCCTAGATAGCATTTCTTTATACCATGGTACAAGTTACCTTGGTATATGCATAGTATACCGAAGTAGGTGGAACATCATATAGTATATCTTGATATATTACAGAAAATTAGAGGTATTTTAAAAATTACATAATTTTAGAATTACATGAAAATATTTGAATGCAAAAAAGTGAAAGGTGTAATCAAGCGGCGACGGCGGCCATTAATCCCACAAAACCCAACTTTAGCTATGTGACGTGTATGCCTTTGATCATAGAGAGCCCCCTTACTTGACTAACGTATGTATTAAAACAGT
>NW_026099572.1:10941580-10964659 GCF_025091365.1 Daktulosphaira vitifoliae | reverse complement strand
ACTTCGGTATACTATGAATATACCAGGGTATACAATACATGATAACTGTACAAGTCCGCATTTGTCCGAAAAAGTAGTAGATGAGCATAAATAACACTTAAATCGTATACCGTCATGTATTTTCCTATGCAGCAGTTAAAAACAGTTTTTTGACAACGTACACTTTTTCACACTTGTCACAAGAAAACATTTTTTAAAACGTTTAAGTGATACAACACTATTAATTTTACTCAAGTAATAATCAGTCTTTTATGTGAAAATACTCATTTATGCGGAAAAATCACATATTTTCATCGAGGGTCGGCAAATTACAGATCACATATCTCTGTAAACTAGCCTTTTCGTTCACCACTTAAGTGATTTCACTTTAATATCATAATAATTAAATTTAAAGTCACGATTTCTAAATATTTTTATACAAATATATGTAATAGAGTATGTGTATACTCAATATGTATACATATGTTATATCCAATAACGTTTACACATTAACAAAAAAAAAAAAATATATCTATTAACAAACGTAATAATGTAACTTAATATCATAATAATTAATTTAAACTATCGATTTTTAAATATTTTCTCTATAATTAAAAAATAACTCAATTCTTATGAAATATTGTACATATTTATTTATTTACTAATAAATATCATAATAATGATCACCTTATGATGAGTTTCATCATCACCTCCCCTTCTATGTAGGGGTAAACTGCTGATTAACTGTTTTAATATAACTTCTATATAAAAAAAAAATTATATTGATTTGTTCATTTTTGAAAAAGATACGGCAGTTTTTAGAAAAAAAATTGAAAAAATTTCGAAAATTAGCGATTTTTAAATTTGTAATTTTTTTGGAGGTTTCCCCCATTTACGGGGAACGAGGGAAATTTTTTCAATTTTGAAGGGTAATGTCTTCGATTAGATATGATTTGTGATCTTTTGACGTATCGTTGAAAGAAATCCGTTCGGTGAGAGCTGAGGAAAAGTGGTAACAGACAAAAAAAAAAAAAAAAACACATCATAGTAAAATTAATACCTTCTCAGCTTCGCATCGAAGCTAAAAGTTATAGTACAATTTATATTTATACAACGGTTCTTTAATTTTAGAAATACAATTATTTACAACAATAAAATTAATTGTCTTAAGGTGAATCACTTATATGTCATAACACAATATATTTATAGAACGGTTCAAACACGATTAATTATTGTTTATTTGTTTTCTAATACTAATTATTCCCCAACCACACTACACTAATATCATAGCAATACAGGTTCGTACATTAGTACAGATTTTTGAATAATATGTGTTTATTTAAGAATGATTTTTGCTAAAAATTTCATAATAAGAAAACTGGAACAGTCATTATTATTATTATTATTATTATATACTATTGATAAAAAAAAATATTTCTTTATTATTCACTATACGAATAATGGCCAAGCGCATCTCACTAACTCGTATATTAACAATTAACATCCGATAGAATTGACTGCGTCGTCGCCATCATATTAAGCCATCTGATGTATTCATGTCAAATACAATAGTATTAAAATATATAGTCATGTATAAAGCCATCTGGTACCATGTCTGTTTTGAACAAATGTTTGTTTTTTTACGAATTAGATAAAATTTACATTTTTGCGTAGTTTTTATCTAAATATGTGCATGTCGCATATCAAAATAGCGGATTCGACGTTCAAAATTAATATTTTTCACCGTTACCGTATAGCTTACCTGGAAAATACATTTTTTTTTTCGTCAAAAAAAAACTTACATTTGATATATACTACAAGGCGGCCCGCCGCGTCATAATCCAAACAAGTAACTAAATAATAAATATATTAAGTTTTTTAACAAATTAGCCAAAACCAACATTTTATCTAAAATGAAAATAATTGGCGATATTGTACGATTAATTTTGATGTATCATATTTGATACAGCGCGCACTGTAGGGATATGCTTACCACCTCCGCTACGGGCGTGCATAGTATTATTATCGCCCTAAGGCGACTGCCGCCACTGACGGCTGCAGCGTTGCGATTCACACCTCCGCTCGACACAGTCACCAGGGCGGTCACTTGACCTTTGGCTTATACCCCGTCGACGTACATCGATTACGCAATATATCGCGCGACTGTTTGACGTACAACTACCGGGGGAGAGTCTTTAACATTATCGACATTAAGGGCAACCATATAACGTAACAACTGTGATGCTGCTGCTCGAGGGGCACGCGTTGCTGTATACGTCACACCAACAACGACGTATTGACGACTCAGCTGACCACCTACCTTCCATCAAACGTCGTCATAATTATGGCAATTTTAACAATTTCACACTGGATTTACGTCTTTACCAATTATGATTGACTTTAATTAACCATTTTATTACCCATTATTAGACTCTTAATTTATGACGTTTTGATGACGTATGACACTAATTAACATCCATTGATATCCAGAACCCGCTATTTACATACTACTGTGACAAATTGTTACGAGTTTTTGTGTACATCAACTTTCGATGAATCGAGCACATCATATCTAAATTAGTTTATAAGTCTACATTTTTTCCTACAATTAATATTTAATGTCACATGGCCACGTATAAAAATATTCTTTCTCATTTCTTAAATTATAATGTATAAATAAAACAGCATATTTTATTATTTGTCTGCTAATACTTATTTAAAGTATTCAATTATTTTCAATATATAATTTTTTATGTTTCATTAATACCGACTATGCTCTACCCCTAATCTTTCTCAATAGGTTAGCGTTTAATTATTTTTTATTTTTATTTCACCGATAAATATAGATTAAGCCAACATATTATTCATTGAAAATATTTTTTATCCACATTTTTTATGAAAACAATAATGAATATTAAAAATTTGCTTATTTTATAACAATTTAAAAATTGCTGAAGGTATTTTATTCAACTAAAAAGATTTTTGATCATTATATATATATATACTTCCACTTGTTTCACTTATTATTATATTTAATAATAATTATTACACTTTATTATTTAAATCTTAAAGAAATAAACGGTTCATGCTAAAGTATTATAATTAAAGATGAAATTAAAAATAAATGGCTTTTTATATATTAAAAATAAACTCTAAGGCATTATGTTCATACTTGATATTAGCTAAAAAATCCTATAACACTTATTGGGACTATATTAAAATTACAATATTGAATACCAGATTTATTTTAATACTCTAAAAACTTTATTATGCATAAATTAAGTATTGATCTCTATGTATTTTTAATTTTAAACTTCATTATTAAATCAATAGTTTTACAAGTATTTTTAAAATTATTATATAGAAGAGTATACACAACTTAGTCATATATATTTTTTGCTATAAATATGATCAATACATAAAAAATGTATAATTGACTATTATCAATTTAAAATTTTCTATTAAATGAAATGTTTTTGATTTCACACAAATTTTGACAATGAAAATTGAATTTTTCATATTAATGTTTTTTATTAAAAGTATATCTTTTGAAGTTGGACTTGTTGATTGTAAAATACATGATGTAGGTCTAAGAAAAGAGTATATAACATATTTTAAACAAGTAACCAAACACTTACGAATTCAAATGAAACAATCAAATTTGAATCATATATCAATAAGGATTGAAAGTGATAAAATTATGAGCCTACAAGAAACTCTAGAAAATAGATATCATAATGTTAATTATTCAATAAAACTATATTATATAATAGTTAAATTAATCAACTATTTATTTGTTGAAGTATTACAAAAATTTACTGAACACTTGATAATCATCATAGATAATTGTGAACATTTTTTTGAAAAAAATTCATTTCAAAATGCTATTTACTGCATAGTAGTACTTTTAAATGCAGTTAAAAAATCAAATAAAATGTTTGAAGATTTATACAAAGTGATAACATTTATTGATTACTTAGATATGAAGTTACTGAATAATTCATTAAATCATCCAAAAACGGTAGTAGATGAAATTTATACTGTTAAATATTATACTTATAAAATGAAAACATCAGAAATTATAAATTATGTAAATAATGACGAAAGTTTTAATATTGAAAAAGCTAAAGAAGATTACGAAGAAATAAATAATTTTGTCAATAATGTAGTTGCAATAACACGTGAATTTTTTAAAAACAATATTAATATTATAAATAATGCAAGGGAATTGAATTTACGAGAAAATTACTATGGTCAATACATTACTAATGATTATAATATGGAGTTTGTCGATTTTATTAGTGAAAAGATAAATAACTACTATTTAAAAACAAGTAATGACTATTACTTCAAAATTGGATTCTATGAATTACTTCATCCTAGTATAGCTGAGTAAGTGTTATTTTTACTAAAGATATTGTTTTCTCACTATAAAAATTATAATTATATAAACTGATTTACACAGATTATTTTTTATTTAAGGCTCACACCTCCTCAGAACAATAACTTTCCTCAAAATAGAGCGATTGAAGTACTAAATACTTTGTTCCACGAAGGAAATTGGGAACTGTTAAAACATATAAGAATTATAGTTGATGATGAAAGAATCACTACTAATCGAATTATTAGAGATACTGTAAATAATTTTAATTTTAGTCTAAAAACAAAATATTTTACACAAATGATGCGATGCAGATATACTGAAGTATTGAAAAATTATAATACATATATGTCCGCAGTAGTACAAACATGCAACAATGAAAAGATTGAAAGTAATTTTAATGGCTATGTTGTTTGTATTATTAATTTTCTTGATGCAGTTCATGATTCAAAAGAAATGTTTAAAAATATGTTAATAGCTTTAGATATATTAAAAGTTGAATCAATTTTGGATATTAAGGTTTATGCACATTCATCATTAACTTATACATATAATTTATTAAGTAATTTTTTGTTCGAAATTGAACAACTTACGTTATCAAAAGATAGTTTTGTGAATCTATCCTTTGATGAAGTAGAGTTAAAAGCCAGTCAACTTTTTTTAGCTTTTAGTATAACACGACGTAACTTCAATCAAAAGATACATCAACAAAGACATTTTATCAAACTATGTTGCTCAATTGAAGTTTTAGAAAAATATAAATTAATAGAATCATGGGAAACTGAAGTTATGTCATTTAATTCTAACATTATAGAAAGTCCAATACTTCTGTATGAATACGCATTGAATCAATTTACGACATTTTGTGATTTTGCTATTATAAGTGAATACAATTATTTAGGTTTTAATAAAATAATTAGAAATAATTAAACATTTTTTATTTTAATTTAATTTAAAATAAATAATATTGTTTTATTACAAAATTAATGTAGTAATATTTAAATATAATTTTAACTATTATCAGAATACTAATTTTTAGCAAATTAAATTGTTGATGAATCATATAATATTGTATTAGCTCACTTTTATCAAATACTACTTTTAGTTACTTATTAAATATAATAACATATGTGTTGAGCTTTATGGCATATTTCATAAAAATATTTCCATATCAATGTACTTATTCTTTTTGAGAGTATTTTAGTATAAGTATTATTTTTTAATTCATAATCAATTAGTTTAGTAATTGATAATAAATAGAAAAATCGTAAGTTAAAAATACTAAAATAATCACATAATTTAAATGGTTGATCGTTTATAAATTATTTTTATAATAAATTATAAAATTGTGAAGAGTTGCTTAGAGTATTAGAGGACAGTTAAAAATATCGGCATCACCGTAGTTCGAACAAGACACAACAATCTTGAAGCCTAGTCCACGCTTGCTCGACTGTGAAAACTGCACATCACTATTACATTTTTTACTCACTAATAATTCAGAAAAAACAGTAAATATAGCGAAAAAATGTATGAAACAGTAGCCGAAATCCCTATCAACATCGCGATCACAGTTTAAATCAGAAGTTTTTAATTTTTTCGCCGAGGTATTAACGTACTCCGAATCGCCTTCGAACGGTTGGTGGTTAGGCGGATGTCGGTTACTAATTTTACTCCGGGTTGTTCTGGTACTTCTTGTTTTACTGCCTTTTTGGCCACTGTACACCTTGTCACTTATAATTAAGTACTTTTGAATATAATCATAATATAATATCTTATCAGTTTCGTTTTAGTGACAGTCATTCATTTTTCAACTTAAATTATCTTGTATTTTCTTTAATTTAGTTTGTTTATATTCATAGTATCCGTATTAGTTTTTACCACTTTTTAAGTGTACTTGTTTTCCTGCTTCAAGACGCCTTACTTTAGGGTAATTTTATACTTTTTTTTTGCGGAAGCATCGTGTTCAAACTTTCTTATCAATACTTGCTCAGTAGTCGTTTTAGTTACTACTTGTTACTAACTTCAGTTTCTTAATTTTGGAGACTTAAACGCCTGTTGTCATCATATTCTAATCCAATTATGAACTCACTGAATTCTCCTAATAGTTCAAAAGTAAAAAGGGACACTCCTGTCAAGAGTTCGCATCCTAGTCGCCTATTAAAAACTAAATCTAGTTCATCTCTGGCGCCTATTTCAAATGAAGACATTCTCATAGCAATAAATTCCTTGCAGCAAAAACAGGATCAGATGCTTTCTCAAAGCAAATCTTATGCTGATACTTATACTGCTCAATTTAAGGACCTTAATGCAAAGTTATCTTCTCTGTCAACACAAATAACCGAATTAAAAGCAGAAAATAATTCTCTACATGATGAAATCACAAGTCTCAAGAATAAGGTTAAAAATTTAGAACTCTCTCCCCAAATCGACCATTCTTCTTTCATGCCAAAAATCATTCGGGAATTATCTGATCGTGAACGCTGTTGCTTCAATCTTATTGCTCATGGCGTACCGGAATCTACTTCCTCAGTTATATCAGCTCGTGTTACAGATGACATAAATCATTTAAAATCTGCATTAGAGCCCTTCTCGGTCTCGTTACCACCAGATTTTAAATTGATTCGCTTAGGTAAAGTTTCTACCAATTCTCCTCGGCCGCTAAAAATTATATTTAGTTCTAAGGATGTCGCATTAAGCGTTTTATCATCCTATTCAAACGCAAGGAAGTCCATTCCTAAAGTCACCTCACCATTTAATATCGTTCGTGATAAAACTTCTCTTGAACGTGAACTTCTTCGATCATGTCACAGTGAACTTGATCGTCGTCTTGCCGCCGGCGAGAAAGATATAAACATTTCATACGTTAATGGAATTCCTTCAATTGTGAAATTACGTTCAAAAAACGGCAATTCTACCTCAAGAAACCAGCGCCTGGTTATGTAGATTCTTTTGGTTTCTATCAAAATTGTCGAGGACTTAGAACAAAATTATTTAATTTTAAGTGTAATGTAGCTTGTTTCGATTTTATTTTTATACTTCTCACTGAAACTTGGTTAAATGACTCGTTTTATTCCAGTGAACTTGGTCTCATTAATTATAATGTTTTCCGTTGTGACCGTTCATATTTAACCAGTTCATGTTCTCGTGGTGGTGGTGTACTTATTGCAGTACGTAAAGATATTCCCTCTTTTTTAATTAATGTACCTGATAAATCTATCGAACAATTGTTTGTCTCCTTTAAACTAGATACTCGTTCTTTTGTTATAAGCTCTGTCTACCTTCCTCCTTCCAGTGATTTGTCCAATTATGATGCCTATGTCTCTTCTGTTGATCATGTTATCCGTCTTTATCCAAAGTTTTCTTTTATTTTTTGTGGTGATTTCAATTTACCTGAATATAGTTGGTCCAATGACGCCAACGGTGTTATATATTCTTCTCTTATACCTTCTCGTTACTCGTGTATTCCTGAAGCATTTGCTTTTCATGGTTTCTATCAACATAATTGTATTTTTAATTCACATGGCTCACTTTTAGATTTAGTGTTCAGTAATGTTCCTGATATATCTGTCAGCTTGGCTCCCGAGCCATGTGTTCCTATTGACCCATATCACCCGGCTCTCAATCTCTCCCTTCCAGCTACTCACCAGTTTTTTAATTCCTCTTTACCCAAAACTTTCTTCAACTTCAATTTGGCTAATTATTCGAGTATTGCACAATTTTTGAACTCCTACAATTGGAAGTCAACTTTTTCCTCTTTGGATGTGGATCAAGCAGTTAATTGTTTCATGGACGCCCTTCATTCTTCAATAATACAGTTTGTTCCTCAATATAAAATCCATTCCTCCTCATTCCCTCCATGGTTCAATTCTGAGTTAAAAAAAATAGTTTTTGAAAAAAGGCATGCTCATTATAAATTTAAAAAAACACCTTCTCTTATTAATTATCGTCATTTTTCACTACTTCGCGCACGCTATAAATATCTTTCTAAACAAAATTTTCGTAAATATACTGCTAAAGCTGAAAATTGCCTCCTAACAAACCCTAAATACTTCTGGAAATTTGTGCGAAAAAATAAATCTTCCGCTCTTCCTAATAGCGTTAGTTATAATAACGTAATTTCCGATAGTACACTATGTATGTCTAACATGTTCTGTAAGCATTTCTCCTCGGTCTTTTCTCAATCCTCTTCTCCTTCTCTTAATATCCTTCCCCATTTATTTTACGATCTCCCTAATAATGCCTCTTTTTCAATTGATGATGTTTTCAATGGTCTATCTAACCTTAATAACAATAAAGCTATTGGGCCTGATGGTATTCCTGGGAACTTTTTATTTAACCTTCGACATCTGATTTCCTTTCCTCTCTGGATGCTATTTCGAAAATCTCTTGATGAGGGATCTTTTCCATCCATTTTTAAAATTTCCTCTATTACTCCCCTTCTTAAATCCGGTGATCCAACTCAAGTTGTTAATTATCGTCCTATTTCTAACCTTTCCCATTTATCAAAACTTCTTGAGTCCCTTGTCTTTCAATCAATTAAATCCAGTACTAATAACTTTCTTATTGACGAACAACATGGTTTCCGTCGTGGCCGTTCTACTTTAACTTGTAATCTTGTCTTTCAATCATTCATTACTAACTCTTTCCTTAACCATACTCAAGTAGATGTTATTTTTACTGATTTTTCAAAAGCCTTCGATAAACTTAATCTTAATATCCTTTCTGAACTTCTATTCCACGCTGGTTTCGGTGAACCACTCCTATCTTGGTTAATTTCATACCTAACTGATAGAAAACAGTGGGTAACTGTTCAAGGTTGTAACTCCGAAGTGATAACCCCCTCATCCGGTGTTCCGCAAGGTTCAATTCTTTCTCCTCTTCTCTTTTCTATTTTTGTAAATGGTGCTAATTCTGTTTTACAGCATGCTAAAATACTCCTTTTTGCAGACGACTTCAAGTTATTTATGCGTATTACTAATAGTTCAGATGTTAATTTACTCCAAGCTGATTTAGATGGGTTAGTTAATTGGGCCGAATCAATTGGTCTGACTTTTAATATTACTAAATGTTATAAAATGACTTTTTCACGTATTTCTAATCCTATACCTTCAACTTACTTTATTCATAACCTTCCTATTTCGTCTGTTACTTCTATAGTTGACCTTGGGTTTCGTCTCACTCCTACTTTAAATTTTCGTCCTCATATCGAAGAAGTTTGTTGTAAGGCTTTAAAAACTTTAGGTTTCATTCAGAGAATTTCTCATGAATTTCACCTCTCTAAACCACTAAAAAGTCTTTTTTGCTCTCTGATCCGCCCTATCCTTGAGTACGGTTCGGTGTTATGGGATCCTTACACAGCTACTGACTCTATGATGCTCGAAAGAGTGCAGCGTAAATTTTTACGCTCTGCTGCTCTTGTCCTTAATATACCCCATCCACCCCATGACTTAACTCCTATTCAAAATTTTTTGCAACTTCCTTCCTTATCCGCCAGAAGACATGAGTCTAATATCCGTTTCCTTTCCAAACTCTTAGCAGGTTTAATTGATTCTCCTGTCCTTCTTTCTAAGTTGAACTTACGGGTACCTGCCCGCTCAACTCGATATACTGCCCCTTTCCTAATTCCTCCTTCATCTACTAGCTATTTATTTAATTCTTCTCTCCCCCGTTTAATGCGTACTGCAAATAATGACCCTGATTTTTTAAATTCTTTTTGTTCTTAATGGAGTCATTTAGCCTTTCTTTGTATTTTAAATTTTTGCTTATGTTTTCAATTTTTTCTTCTTGTCCAATTCAATTTTATTGAATTTCATCTAATAATGTTCATATTTCTAGTTTTATGATAATTTTAAGTTGTATATTAACTGTCAATTACATATTGTATTTTTTGGGCTAATGCCTGTATCAGAAACAATAAATAAATAAATAAATAAATAATTCACTGTTTAAAAGTATAGCAAAACTCAACCTAAGAACGTACACAACGAGAACGGCTGATCGACTAAACAAAGGGAAATTGTGAGTAAATACGTGCTGTACAGACGCTGTAACGGTTGAAATTCTATACTTCAAATTCAAAACATGATATCGATCATAGGTAACTTCTACTAATTTACAAAGCCGCGAAATTAAAAAAAAAACGAGCATCGCTAAAATAAGCGAAAAATGTGATTTTGGAGCATAAAAGTTGTTTGGTAAAAATTGATTTAAACGAATTTTGAGTTTAGATCAGTACTTGGGCGTTGTAGATTTTGATTCTAAGATAGTTTTAGCATGATTTAAGCCAATAAAAAAAAAAATTTGGTGGATGTTATCCCTTAAGTCAAGTGTCGTTATATGTTTATGAATTTTATGTTTAAGTGTTTTTTTGTATTTATAACTATAGTTTCTGCTTATAAAATATAAAAGTTGAGATTTTAATATTATTTTACAAAATTACTTCTACATATATAATCGAATCATTGGGAAACAAATAAAATTTATTTAATAAGGTACATGTCAAATCAAATTATCGAAAGTAAGTTATCATCAAATAAACAAGTACTGTGTGTTCTTTTTTATAACATACGTGTGGTTAATTTAAATATTCACGATGGTGCTTCTTTAGCTTACAGTGAAATTTAAATATATTGTCAAAAAACTAGACACCTATTAAAAAAAATGTCACTCCGTAAAAAAAATTGAATCATTGTACAAATAATCGAAAAAACTACAAAAACACGCGATAAAAAAGTCATCAGATACAAAAAATGAAAGGAATATTTTAATAAACTTGATGACTTGTTTGATATTGCTCATTCTGAGGCTTTAAACTTAATTAAAATGGAAGTTGATAAACAATTTTTATTGGCTTTGTAGGAAAATGGAAGGTTAGGTGTCGATAATTTCAATGAAAAATATAAAATAAATCAACAAAAAAAAAATATAGATATAGCCCAAAGAAATAGAAAATTATATGATTCAAAGTAGTAAGTTTACCAGTTTATTATTTCAGATCATGTCGTTAATTCAGAAATTTTGTATTCAAACAGTTCTAGTGAGTTTAATGTAACAGAAGAATTAATTGAAAATCTAGTATTCCCCATCTTAGAGTTAAAAAGAATATTTTAACTGATAAACGGGCCGCTGAAATTGATGAGTACAAAATTAGCGACAGAGACGTTATTCATATATTAATGGCAACTGCAGAATCATTTGGTCTCAATACATTTGATTTAATTATAAATAAGACCTCATTTAATAATTTTCGAATACGTTTTCGTGAAAATAGAATGAAAAAAGTTTTGAAAAAATATAAAAAAAAAATATTTAAGTAGAATGGATGATATTGTTGTTTTAGAAAAATTATAAATAATAAAACCCAGCGCAGTGGGGTCGCGGCATAGTTGGGTCCAGTATACATGATATCTAACAGTGATTAAAATCATTATCATAAAAAACGCTTCAATGCAAATCTGTAGATAATGTTTATTTTTAAAAAATTAATGGATTATTTTAATAGCAACATGATCTCTTATTTTCTTATTTATATTCTGATTATAATTTTTATGATTTATAAATGTAATATATATATATATATTAATAATAAATAAAAATAAATAGTACTTATATTAAAAACAAAATATTATGATCCATACATTTTTCAAAAAGTTATAGCATTATAAAGTTAAAATATAAAAAAGAATTATTTTACAAAAATCGTTTATTTTTTATTTACTTTGAAGTACGTTTTAAATTTAAGAAATTTATTTTAAGATTAGCAAATTATTATATATTTATAATTTATATGAACTATATTTCGGTGATTTTTTTTTTAAATTATTTTATCCTAATATTTTGCATGTATATATGTGTGTATATAGTCCCCGGAGTAAGGATAATGCCAGTCATTTGTATTAAAAAAATATATATATATGTAAAATTATGTTTTAAAAATATGAGACATTGACATAATGCAGTCAATATGTTTATGCACCCACTTGTTGTAATAGCATAATATTTAGAGTCTTAGAACCAGAGATATAACAATTTTTGAAAAAAATTTTTATTTTATATTTTCAATTTTAAATTGCTATAACTTTTTTTTCTTGAGAATTTTTTTTTGTACTTATCAAGATTAATAAAAAAAAAACTGAGTTGCTATTTGAAAAACTAAAGTTGATATTGATTTGTTGGTTAAGGGATAAAGATGAAATCTTTATTTTTCTTGTCCAGTAGGTCAACAAATATTTATAACAAATAAAATAATTATATATATGATGTGTAATATAGTTTAAGAAAAATATATACTTGCATATACATAATAATAATAAAATAACTTTGAATTTCAAATTATTATTATAATAATTGTTATTAAACAAAAAGTAAATTTTTATAAATCAATCCAATAATTTTCTAGCCTTTATAAAAAAAAAACAAAAAGTTAGCAAATAAAATGATTACAAAATATATACATGGATATTAATAATAAAATACCATGTTAAGAAGTGAACGTGTTTATTAACGGCAAATAAGATACTCGATTAAAAGTAATGTAATAAACCAAAAATAAAAAGAAAGAAAAGAAAAAGAAGGTGATAAAAAATTAGAGAGAATATAAAAAGGAAAAAAAGGGTTGCTCTTAGTAAATTATTATAATCAATTATTTATTATAAGTTTTGTAATTTTAATGTAGATTTAATTGTCTTCAATTTTATTTAAATTAATTTTCTCATTAATTGTTTCTCTCATTAATTATTAATGGTTTATCACGCAATAGATTGTTGGAAGTTCGAAAGCATAGGTTAAATTGTACTTACCTTACGTCCTATGTAATACAATAATATTTCAAGTAATCCTGTGTTGATTTCCGCATTAAACGTACTACGTATACGATTTACACTAAACGTCATATAGTCTATGTGATTAATTATAAAAACGATTCAAGACTCTAAATAATATGATTTAATTACACAAAGTCTACAACTGGTCTTACTTGTGATTGATTCTAAACACTTTGTATTTTATTATAAATACAATTTTAATTTTTTTTTATTTATTGATTTTTTTACGTCTGTTGAATAAGTACTTTTTAGAGAGTATATTTTATTGAGATATCGATACCAATANTTTTATTGAGAGATCGATACCAATATTTCTTAAATTTTCCTCTGGCCTGGCCAAAACAAGATTCAGAAATATCTATATCTATGTAAAAAATTTATCAAGGCAGAATTGTGGTGGCCCAATGTGTCCCGGTGCTAAAATAAAGCACCTTGAAAGGATGCGGCACAATAATAACCAAGACAAAAATTAAACACTGCAAATATATTCGTAAGTTTCTCTACGTTGTCTGCCGGCGCGATGTTTATTAAAACAAAGACATTAGCAACGAGACTAGCTACCCAATACGCATAGGCTTACAAATATATTCTAACCTAATATACCTAATTCTAGAACAATGTCTAGTTGCAACCTTTACTCTGTCTGCCGGCGCGATGTTTGTTAAAACAAAGACATTAGCAACGAGACTAGCTACCCAATAAGAAAAGCTCACAATAAATTTTTATTATTAAATGAATATCTAAACTTAGGTTGGATTTATTGTTAAAATAAAATAATTAAAAAAAATATATAATGTTTAAAGTATTATTTGATGTTTATTTTCATAACAAGAAAAATAAAATATTATTAATGATTGAACAAATTAAATTAAATTAAAAGATTCACCAAAACAAAATTCACTTTAAAATTTCTAAGTGTCATTTAGTTTTAAAGAAAAATATTCTAAGTCCAAATTAATTAAAAAATCGACTAAGTGTTTTTAAATTGAAAAATATTCTAAGTCCAAATTAATTAAAAAATCGACTAAGTCCCGGAGAGTGAAATCTTGAGTAGAGTGTCGTAGATTTTGTGTATTTTAAAATCGTCAAAAGAACTGGTTTAGATGGGGAAAAATGGCTTTTTATAGTGTGAAGGGGGTAGCCCAGCGATCTCTATCGTGATCCTAGAAGCTGAGGCTTTGTATTGTAATTGGTTAATTAAAAGAGGGTCCCTGCGTGTAGGCGTTACTTAATAATTTCTACAAGAGGGAGATTTTATTGTATAATTAAAGGGTTATTTTGTATCTTAAATAAGAGAACCCTGTTTTGGTGATCTTGTATAATCATAATATGTGACATACATGAACAAATGATAACATCTTATTATATATTAATATTATATGTAATAATATAATATTACAGTAAACACATTTTAAACTACTAACGAAAAGATATGTTCAGTTCACTGTTTTAAAAATAATCTATATTTTAATATTCTCTACACTATAAAAAATCCAAATCTTTTTCCCCCTCTGATCATCCTTTAATTATGGAAATTTACTTATTTAAATTTTAAATATGAGAACATATTTTTTATTTCAAAATAGGGAAGTGTAATATAGTTTATCATTTGTAAAGCTGGAAATAAGAAATTTTTGTAATGTTTGGTTTAATTGTAATTTCCTGATTTATTGTTATTAAATATAATATAGTCTATTATTTGTAAAGCAAGAAGATTAATATTTTTGTAATATTTGGATTAATTGTAATTTCCTGAATTATTGTTAGGAATTAAATATTTATAAACAGTTTTGAAAATGATTGTATTATTAATTTTTTTAAATTAAGAAAAATAAAATATTTTAGTATATAAGACGAAATGGAATGAATTTTGAGGAGAGAAGACTTCGGGAGCACCGTTTATGATAATAAGTTTTCTTTTACGTATTGTATTATTGTACTTTAAAGTGTATCATTTTTTTTGTTCTTTTTATATTGTTTTAAATAAATCTTTAATAATTATTAATATTATTGAACTTTTATTACTTTAAGTTTAGTTTAAGTTAAGAGAGTTGTTTCTTTTTTTAATACAATAGATAACACTAATATTTTTAAAGAAAATTCATCAGGTATAGTTATTTAATCACCCTGTATAAAATAAATAAATAAAAATCTGCAATGTAAAAATATTAAAATAATTTTTTACAAAATGTGGTTTAATTAAAAAAACAACAACAATTGAAACTTTGACACAAAAAATTAATATAAAGAAATAAATTATTTCGGTAAAAAAAATTACTAATAAATAATTAATTCTTGTATTTCCTTTATAAAGGCATGCTTTTGGTCGACCTTAACCCAAATATCTTATGCCCGATTGAGTTAACAATACTTAAAGGTCCAATTTCTGATTAGAACAATGAAGATTTAGATTCGTGACGAATCCAGACAATAAAATGTTTCCATATTATATTAATAATACGTAAATGTACATGCCAACTTGAGTGTGAACCTCAGTAGTAAGCGGCTATTATTCTTCATAACCACCTGAAAATTCATGACCATTCCACCAGATATCTAAAATACAAAGCGCATTCGTCGATATTTCATGGCATAAGAAATCCGCCGGAATGAAAACCGTAGAAATATTCTTCCAGCGCTGAGTTCGAAAAGCGTCCAATATTATTGACACAAGATTTTCAACGCACATTTTCTATTATGGTGGTAATCTATGTGAGTACTGTAGTTGAATTTTGTTAATAATAAACATCGGCATACAAGTGAATTGTGACCCTTTTGATATTAGTTCAGCTAGTAGAAAAAAGTAGATTATAAATTAACTAATACCTAAAAAATAAATTAAACAGACCCAATACAATTTTCTTTAAACGATAAAACGTAAGAAGTTTCTGAATCGCGAAAATAAACAATAATTTTATATTTTTTTAAATATAATGTGTGTCATAGTTGATTATGATGTATAATTGAATCGGCAAACATTTGTCGCATTCGTCATTTGATAAAATTGGCAATTTAAGTTGATTCAAATGTTAAAATTACTTTTTTCGACTTAAAAGAAATCAGTGGTGACGTGGCATAGTTGCATCACTATCCTAAAATTGTTTAATTTTAAAAATTTGGTGGAATATTCTAAAAGCTACATGATCCGCTATTTCCTTATTTATATCCTGATTAGGATAAAGTATGTTGAATGAAAAAGAGATATAAATATTATTCTTCATAAAAAATTGTGTTGATCCATACATTTTTCAATAAATAATAGCTATATAAAGTTAAAAATTAAAAAAAAAAATTGAGAATTTTCACACAAAAATAGCATTTGGTAGTCATTTTTTAACGTGATGACTAAATAAAGTCCGAAATTTTTTTTTCCATAATAAAGTATATTATATTAGCTCTAATTTAAGATAAATATAAAAGTGTCAACTTTTCAGAACAATTTCAAAAGTTAAGTTGAAAAAGTACTATTTTCTAAATGCATTTTTCAAATTAGGACCCCTCTACGTATATAGGGAAATGGTCTTCTTTAAAAAAAAAATTATATCTAATGAAAAATGTATATAAATACTATTTCTCATGAAAAAACTGTATTAATCCAAACATTTTTTTGAAAGTTATAGTATTTTAAAGATAAAAACGGTAGCACAGTGGGGTTGAGGCACAGTGTAGACGAGGCATAGATGGGACAAATATAGATGATATCTGACTGTGATTAAAATCACTATCAAAAAAAAACGCTTCGATGCAAATCTTTTGATAGTGTTTAATTTTAAAAAATTGGTGGATTATTCCAAACTCTACATGCTACATGTTCTGCTAGGTCCTTATTAATATATTGATTAAGATAAAGTATGTCGAATGAAAAAGGAATTATTAAAAAATAGTATTTCCCATAAAAAAATTATATTGATCAATACACATTTCAATAAGTTATAGCATTATAATGTTAAAAATGTAAAAAATAAAATTGAGAATTTTCACACCATAAANACAAAATTGAGAATTTTCACACAAAAATAGCATTCGGTAGCCATTTTCACCATGAAGATAAGATAAAGTCCGAAATTTTTTTTGTTCATAATTAAGAATATTACATTAGCTTTAATTTAAGATATATATAAAAGTGTCAGACCTTCCGGAACATTTTCAAAAGTTAAGTTGAAAAAGTTAATTTTTTTTGAAAAAGTTGTCATTTTAAATCCCCCCCTGTGGGCGGATAAAGGGTTAAATTTATGAAAAAAATATACCAAATGAAAGGTAATGATATTATGCATCTATATAAAAAAGAATTATATTGATATGTTTATTTTTGAAAAAGTTATGGCACTTTTAAGTAAAAAAAATTGAAAAAATTTCGAAAATTAGCGATTTTTAAATTTGTAATTTTTTTGGAGGTTTCCCCCTTTTACGGGGAACGAGGGAATTTTTTTCAATTTTTAAGGGTAATGTCTTCGACTAGATACGATTTGTGATCTTTTGACGTATCATTGAAAGAAATCGGTTCGGTGAGAGCTGAGAAAAAGTGGTAACAGACACAAAAAAAAAAAACACATCTTAGTAAAACCAATACCTTCTCAGCTTCGCATCGAAGCTAAAATAAATGATAGGTCAAGACATGCATCTAAATAAAACAAAATTATACTGATTTGGTCATTTTTGATAAAGTTATAACAGTTAACAAAGCTATAAGTTTTATACACTGGACTACAAGGAACTTTCATGAGAAACAAAAATATATTCTTCTAAATCAACTTTTCGCGATGTTTTCAAATGTGCAATTAGACTGTTTCTATCACTTCTAAGTTTTAATATTATTAAAAAATAGTACTTACATAAAAAAAAAAATAATTAAGAACAAAAAAAATTGTTTTAAATTAATACTGATTTTGATTATTGAAAATGACATATTTAACCTATTTTTTAATCGTTTAAAGTTGATTTTTGTGAATGTTTATAATAAAGAAAAAAAATTTATTTTACCATAACTTTTAGCTCAATTGGCAAGTTTGAAATTGACATCATTAAATAGAAAATTTTATAAGAATTAAAAAAATTCTATTGTTAAGATTAATATGCAGCCAGAAAGTTTTACAATTGCTATTCATTGTAAATTTATTAGAAAAGCTCAATATTTTTTTGAATTTTTATCGTAATAGATAACTTAAATAGAAGTAATAGTAATAATATCCTAGTAACTTTTGGTGTTTGAAAAGATTCTGCTATTGAAATATCAGAACTTAATTAATTTTAATGATTTACTTTAACTAAATGAACCAATCAAAACATAGTTGTTGGAAAAATTTACTCATTTGAGCGTATTATAAAATTTGATTATAATTGTAAAAATCCATTGTTAATTCAGGAGAAATTAACTATCATTTTTAACACGCTTATATTATTTTCACCTGTATGTATGTATGTATATAACTCTCCAGGCGCCACGCGTTATCTCATATTCCATCGTCTACTTTAACCTTGAGACTAGACTGTCATAACGCATTTACCCCACCCCACTCCTCGCTCACCACACGATGGCAACATTATTCCTATATAAATTTATTTTTGGTTATCGTACACGTACACGTGTGCTTGTCTTCAATATTATATATATATATAAACAAATTTTGATTTTGACTGACCAATACCATCCGCGTGCATTACGGCTTACATATATATTCCTACCGCCGTTTATACCTCGGGTATAACGTTAGTCCGACCCGCCCGCCAACAAAACACGGCTATACCTAGTGCATGATACGTTTACGTACTTAAGTCGCTTTACTTGTATATATATATATATATATATATATATTCTAATTACTATTAAAATTTATATATTAACACGCTTTATTCTAATTAAGAGATAAAGTATTCATTCTGATTACGAGGGATGATTTCCATATCGTCATTTTTCGTCACTACCTCCACGTTCCGGGAGTGAGTAATTTGCGAGCCTACTGCTTTACTTGGATGTGGTAGCCGTTTCTCTGACTCCCTCTCCAGAATTGAACTCTGATTTCCCGTTATCCGTAACAACCAACACATTGATTGTAACTACTATCATAGCATGAAACTAAAAATTGAAAAATAATTTTTAAAATAAGATTAAAATAATTATGAACAAAAAATACTAGTATTATTATGATAAAAGCGTGGGTGCTTTGTGCCATATTTTTCGTATATTGAGCGCCCAACGCTTTTATCACTATAATACTTTTATTTTTTGTTCATAATTATTTTAAGCTTATTTTAAAAATTATTTTTAACTTTTTAGTTCGATGTGCTTTAAAAGCGTGTTTTTTTAAACTATATTTTTTTTTTTTTTAGAAATGATTTATATAGCAACATGTTACCAAAAAATTTTTAATATTATAGTCCAGTAGTAGCACACACAAATAGAGTAAAAAAATTATTAAATCACAAAGTAAAGTGATTTAATTTTGTTGTTGAAACCTATCATCATCTTCTTATTCTTCTTCTTCCAGCTTAATACCGCATTTGCTATTGACTTAGCCCTTAGTACATGTCCAAGCCAACTCAGTCTCTTGTGGCTTATTTCCGCTATTATATCTGATGTTCCGAATAATTCCTGCAGTTCTCTGTTAGTCCTAATTTCATATGTTTGGTCTTCGTTTCTTTTTGGTCTATAAATCCTCCTAAGGAATTTCTTCTCCATGATAGCTAGTCTATTGTAATAAACCAAAAAGAAATAAAAAGAAACTGGTTGGGAGTTGAAATTTTAAATTAAAATGTAAAATAATAAAATTTATAAATTTGTAAAATGGTATAAATGGTAGGTATAATAAAATATTATAGGATGGTAGGTAGGTTTATANTAATAAAATATTATAAGATGATAGGTAGGTTTATAGGGATTAATAATGGAGGATAAGAAAAAAAATGGTGGTGATGTGGATTTTACTATTGAATGTATAAATGCTTATATTGTATCAAAAGAAAATCTAAGGGTTTATTCTTAGTCAGACCAAAGATATAATATAGCGTATGTATGGCCGAATAATAATAAAAATTATTAAATAAGAAGGTAAATGGCGGAGTAACACATGTTTAAATGTGGCAAGATATGTAAGGGTGCAAAGAATATAATAATATGAATAAAGAAGAATTCAGAGGGGTGAATAAACGGAGTTTAAATGGGTAATGATCAAATAAATAAAAATGCACACAAACGTTGTGATAAAAATAAATGAACTGATCTCGGGGTTGAACAATATTGAATAAATGAAGTCAATTATCCTACCAAACTTTATTACCTATCTTAATGGTTTATTACGCAATATAGTATTTATAATTTGAAAGCGGGAATTTAAATTTGTACTTACCTTGTATCCCACGTAGTGTAATGCTTATTTTAGACAATCCAATGTTGATTATGAGTTTACACTGTATTTCACACGTTGTACACTTTGAGTTCGACAGTAAATATGACCGTTTGAGAATAAGCGTTTAATTATAAATAATACGAAACCGTTACACAAAATCTATGACTGTATTATTATATGCAAGAGATTCTATGCACTCTATATTTTTATAATTATAATCAAATAATGTATCTTTAGTTGACTTAGTAGAATGAGTATATTGTTTGAGAGATTATATTTTATTGAGAGATCGACACCAATATTTCTTAAATTTTCCTCTGGCCTGGCCAAAACAAGATTCAGAAATATTTATATCTATGTAAAAGATTTGTCAGGGCGGAATTGTGGTGGCCCAATGTGTCCCGGTGCTAAATTAAAGCACCTTGAAAGGATGCGGCACAATAATCACCAAGACAAAAATTAAACACTAAAAACATATATTCGTAAGTTTCTCTGTGCTGTCTGCCGGCGCGATGTTCGTTAAAACAAAGACATTAAACCTTAAAAGACTAGCTACCCAATACACATAGGCTTACAAATATATTCTAACCTAATACTCCTAACTTTAAAAATCTTTAATTGCAACCTTTACCCTGTCTGCCGGCGCGATGTTCGTTAGAACAAAGACATTAAACCTTAAAAGACTAGCTACCCAATAAGTATAGGATTGCAATACACTTAGTCATATAATAAATATTTATCGTTAACTGAGAAAATTAGAGTTGATTCAATTTTATTATATATAAAAAAAAAAATATGTTTTGTTTTAAAATATTAGTTGACATTTATTTCATAATAAAATAAAACATTATTATTTAATGAACAAATTAAATTAAAANATATTAGTTGACATTTATTTCATAATAAAATAAAACATTATTATATAATGAACAAATTAAATTAAATTAAAAGATTCACCAAAACAAAATTCACTTTAAAATTCCTAAGTGTCATTTAGTTTTAAAGAAAAATATTCTAAGTCCAAATTAATTAAAAAATAAACTAAGTCCCAGAGAGTAGAATCTTGAGTAGAGTGTCGCAGATTTTGTGTAATTTAAAATAGCCGAAAGAACTGATTTTAATAGGAAAAAATGGGTTTTTATAGTAGACGAGGGTCGTGTAGCGATCCCTAGTGTGATCTTAGAAACTATGGATCTTAATTAATAGTTAAATGTGATTGGCTGGACTTAGTTGAGAACCCACACATGGGCGTGACTTTGAATCTGTACGATAATCAGATTTAATTGACTAATTTATTGATTATTTTAAGTCTTAAATAAGGGAACTCTGTTTTGGTGATCTTGTGAATTCATAATATATGACATACATGTACAAAAGATAACATAATATAATATTTTAATATTATAAGTAATAATATAATATTACACTATTCTCATCTCCTTGGGTCATGGGCCATGTGTCACATGCATACATTATCACTGGTTTAGCTAGTACCATGTAAAGTCGTTTTGTTAATTTTTTTAACAGTAGCTTCGACCCCAGCAACCACGAGAGGGCGTAAAAACATTTGTTTCCTGATGTCATGCGTTTTTTTATTTCTTCGTGCTTGTCGTTTGTGCTACTTAACTTAGTGCCTAAATATTTAAAATTATCTACCTCCTCAAACATATATCCTCCGGCCTGTAATCCAGCTGCATTTCGCATCTGATCTTTGTTCCTACTAGAGCTCTGCATGGTTTGGTTTGAACCGGTCCGGACTGAACCAGACTAGACCACGGTTCGGTCCGGTTCGGTCCGGTTCGGTCTTATACTTCAAATAATAAATTGGTCCGGCTCTAGTTGGTCTGTAGTTAAAAATTATCGGTCCTTTTTTTTACGGTCCCCTAAAAAGTTCATCGGTCCAGTCCTGGTCTTTAAATGAATTCAAGGACACGGTCTTGGTCCGCCTTCAAATTGAGATATAGTCCACTTTTAATAGCAGTATAGTATTATAAATATATTTGTAATATTGTTTTTAGTAGAAACTCACGCGTGGTATAATAAAAAAAAATTATAATTTTTATCGTAATAGATTTAACTTGTTTTCATTATAGTGAACAATGATAACACTCACTAAAAATTAAAACAATAAATGTCACATAAAAGCTGAATTCTTTCAAATAATGACCCACGTGCCAATAGAATTTCCAGGATCCTGAAATGTGATTTAAAATCATAGTGCATAATGTATTGCTTTCTTAGGTTGTCAATCGTTAAGTGTATTATATTATTTCATAGTTTTTCTGTACACTTTGGAATAAACTGATCGTTTTTATTGACTATAACATACAATATTATTTTGATTCAGTTAAGACTTAAAACCGTGTTTTTAAAGAATTACCCATGTATTAATAATAATATTACATTTATGAGTCTTTGTACATTATGTTGGATAAAATAAAGTTAGGTAATATCAACCAACATATTCATCTGGCTTTATTAACACGCTTATATTAGTTTCACCTGTATGTATGTATGTATGTATGTATGTATGTATGTATGTATGTATGTATGT
>NW_026099572.1:10902387-10941480 GCF_025091365.1 Daktulosphaira vitifoliae | reverse complement strand
TTCCAAAGATGTTACAATAATTTAATGGTCACTGTTGTATCCATTTTATGAGAAAAATGGCAACGTTGTCTTTTTTCACGCCTACGTATTTTGTTATTTTACTATATAACCGGTTAAACGCTCTGTATCCTGTCACATTCGTGTTCAATTAACGTTAACGCATAGTTGATTATTTGAAAACTATAAATTTATTATTTTAATATTTTCACGCGCAAATAAAAAATCATGAACCAGCAAACGTCTTCAACAGGTATGTACAATTATTAACATTTCTCTTTAATTTTATCATCCTTACTATTTTTATTTATCTTTTTCCAATAAATAAATTATTTATTTATTTTTGATTAAAGCTACTTCCGCAACATCTGTTTCATCACGTCAGGCGGCTAAGCGTAGTAGGGCCAACAACAGCGCGGTTAGGTCGAAAAGGTTACGTATGCAATTGACGGATACCCGTGATTTCACCGAGATCGATTCCGCATTGGAGCGGGGGGCCGTTTGGTTTTACCGGAAGAACGTGGAAAATTTCGCGAGTTATCGAGATTTTCTACGCACCGTTAAACCTGAGCTGGTGGCCAGACTCGCTGAAATCGTAGGTAACCGTCCGATCAAGTATAATCTCAAATTGGAGGCCTCATACCATATACCGCGATCAGAAGCACCACCTGAAGACCGTGCCTTCAAGACACGGGCTAGGGCATTGCTATCCGATACGGATATCGTGTGTGCGGTCGATGAAGATTTTGAGGTTATGCTTGCCGAGGAAGACGCGTACTCGGTTAGGGGTAGCGGTTTCACGCTAACGCATATCGACGGCCTTATGCTCAGCGTATACAAGTATACGCCCCTCGCCGGCTCATCATATATTCCTGTCCCACCAGAGATTAACCAAAGAAAAGCAATCATCAACCCACAGAATATCGATCAGTCTTGTTTCAAGTGGTCCATTTTGGCGAGACACGTCGAGGGAGTAATAAATATCGCGTTAATGAAAAATATTTTAACGAAGAACACAGGTATGATTTCACGGGATTGACGTTCCCCACACCTGTGTCCCAAATTAAAATATTTGAACGACGAAACCCTAACGTGTCTGTCAACGTGTACGGCTTGGAACGAGACGACGATAAGATGAAGTGGTTGGTGTATCCGCTAAGAGTCGCCGACCAAGAGCAACAGAATCATTTTGACCTGTTGTACATCGGTGACTCTGAAAAGTCACATTACGCATACATTTCCGATTTTTCGAGGCTTGTGCGCAGCCAAAAAACCAAACACCTAGGTCGCATATACACTTGCAAACGTTGCTTCACCAGCTTTGATGATCAGCCTAAAAAGCATATTCTTCGGGGTCATCAAGCGTTGGAGCAACACAAGTTGATATGCGGCAAGAACAAGCCTATTTTACCCGTTATGCCGGCGGAGGGCAGTAAGGTCGAATTTGACGCGTGGGTAAAGACGCAACGGTTACCGTTCGTCATCTACGCCGATTTTGAGGCCTTGCTGGAGAAAACAGACGATCGCATGGGTACATACACCAGGACTGTGCACACCCACCATCCCATGAGCTATGGGTTCATGGTGAAAACATCGGACGATGTGCCCTCCGAGCTCCTCGAACGCTACGGTATACCACAATCACCGGTGATATACCGTGGGTCTGAGGATCGCGAAGAGGTCGCCAAGGCATTTGTGATGGCTGTAACTGAAGTGACGCGTAACATTTCTAAATTGTTGCGNAGTCGCCAAGGCATTTGTGATGGCAAGTGGTAACCACAAGAAAGTGGTATGCGACTTGTGTCGCACGGCATTCAAGGATTCCAACCCTAAAGTCGCAGACCACTGTCATTTATCGGGCCGATTCAGACAGACGTTGTGCAATGCATGTAACCTGAAAGTAAAGACGGTCAACTTTGTGCCGTGCTTCTTGCACAATCTTTCAGGTTACGACGCGCATTTCATAGTCACTGAATTGGGGTACGACGACCAAAGGATTTCGGTCATACCGAATTCCGAGGAGAAGTATATTTCGGTCACGAAACACGTGACCAATAACTTCTCCATACGGTTCGTCGATACCTTCCGGTTCATGGCCTCCTCCCTGTCCACCTTGGCCGGTAACCTAATGACGCCCGACTTTGTTAAATTCCGGGAGACGGCCAAGGTGTTCCGCCCGGAAGACATGCCGTTGGTGACGCGTAAGGGCGTATACCCCTACGAGTACACTGATAGTTGGGCTAAATTGGAAGAAACGGAACTACCACCTCAGGACGCTTTCTATAGTCAGTTGAGTGAGTCTAATATTGATGACGACGACTATAGACATGCCACGGAGGTGTGGAACCGTTTCGACTGCTCAACCCTCGGTGAGTACAGCGACCTATATCTTAAGATCGACGTGTTGTTGTTGGCTGATGTGTTTGAGAACTTCCGCGACATCTGTATTTCAACATACAATTTGGACCCGGCGCACTATTACACCGCGCCTGGTTTTAGCTTCGATTGTATGTTGAAATACACCAGGATGAAGCTGGAGCTCTTGAACGACTACGACATGCTACTGATGATGGAACAAGGCATTCGTGGTGGGCTAGTGCAGGCCGTCAAGCACTATGCAAAGGCTGACAATTCTAAGACACCCGATTACGATCCGTCAAAACCAGAATCATGGATCGTGTACCAAGACTGTAAGTAATCTATACGTGCATATATAAGTGCAAAGAGACCAAACTCATGGCCACTTTGAAACCCAAACAACCGTAAAGGTTATTGCCTGTAAACATTAAACGTTATTAAACCACCGCTCAAATATTGCGCGTTTATACGTGCATATAAGATTCATACGACATTTTTATGCGGCGACCTCTTTGATGTTTGAAATATGCTGACCTAAGCGTCTGGTAACCGATGATAACATTCTTAGAATTTATTATGCCATAACGACAGACGTTGTCTTTGTTCTTATAAAATGTAGACGGTAATGCGGATTATGATATGGCGGTACCTTTGATGTTTGAAATATGCTTAGCTATGCGTCTGGTAGGCAATGATAAAAATTCTTAGAAAAAGCAATTATTTTTCGTAAAATGTTGACGGTAATGTGGGTTATAATATGGCGGTTGGTTTCAAGTTAAGTTTCATTACCCCTTCGCTCATTAGGACGTTGAGGAGATCCCCTACCCCCAACGACTTAGGTTAGTTTTCATTGGGTTTCACACATTGTGCGCACCTCACGCCCAATTCGGTTTACCCACTTAGCTGTTATCATCGAAGTGTTATTACCAACGATTGTATGTAGGACGTTCTCGACGGTGACAATTACTTGATAACTTGCAGACGCCTATGAACGTTATAATATAGCGGTACCTTTGATGTTGGAAATATGCTTAGCTAAGCGTCTGGTAACCAATGATAAATTTCTTAGAATTTATTATGCCAAAACGACAGACGTTGTCATTGTTCTCATAAAATGTAGACGGTAATGTGAGTTATAATATAGTAATACATTTGACGTTTGAAATATGCTGACGTAAGCGTCTGGTTACCAACAATAAAATACTATGTAAAAAATAAATGCATACAACAGTGATTATTACTGTACGGCGAAATCTTTGATGTTTAAAATATGCTTAGCTAAGCGTCTGGTTACCCATGATAAATTTCTTAGAATTTATTATGCCATAACGACAGACATTGTCTTTGTTCTTATAAAATGTAGACGGTAATGCGGATTATGATATGGCGGTACCTTTGACGTTGGAAATATGCTTAGCTAAGCGTCTGGTTACCCATGATAAATTTCTTAGAATTTATTATGCCAAAACGAGAGAGGTTGTCTTTGTTCTTATAAAATGTAGACGGTAATGTGAGTTATAATATGGCGGTGCCTTTGATGTTGGAAATATGCTTACCTATGCGTCTGGTAGGCAATGATAAAAATTCTTAGAAAACGTTTTAGTTTAACTTGGATTCATCCCCACCCATTATAGGTTGGTTTATGTTATGTTTCGTTACCCCTTTCCTGTATAGGAATTGTTGATGAAGACTTTGTAGCGTTAATATTAAGTAAATATGTTAAAGTGGCAACGGCGGCCACTATTTGACGTACACTATTTTAATGTAATGTGTATGTTTACACGTACTTTTATCAGTTACCGTTATCAGTTCACATGAGGTTTACCTTACCCTCCAGTAGATGACATCGTAGGAGGAGACAACCATTTCCGAATGGCTACCTACCCCACCACTGACATGAAGTTATAGTGCGCATGCGCACTTTAATCCCCATTTTAATTGACCTTAACACCCCCACCTAAGTTACCTATTACCCCCACTATCGTGAGACCACGGCTCCCTTTACCCTATCTATGATAAGACCACGCCTCCTCTATGATAAGACCACGCCTACTCCTTACCCCCACCCTCATAAATCCAATCTTCCATTACCCTCACCATCGAGAAACCACGTTTATTGATTGACCTTGACTACGGTCATTACCCACACCATCGTGAGACCACTCCACCCCTTCCCACCACCATTAATAAGAACACACCTCCCCTTACCCAATCAATGATAAGACCACGCCACCCATAACCCCACCCTCATAAGACCACGCTTCCCCTTACCCCCACCACCGAGAAACCACGTTTATTGTTTGACCTTGACCACGGTCATTACCCCACACCATCGTGAGACCACTCCACAACTTCCCTCCACCATTTATAAGACCACGCCTACCCTTACCCAATCAATGATAAGACCACGCCTTCTCCTTATACCGTCAATGATAAGACCACGCCTTCTCCTTACCCCCACCCTCATTAATGCGATCCTCCATTACCCCCACCATCGAGAGACCACGTCTCTCCTTACCCAATCAATGATAAGACCACGCCATCTACTTACCCCCGCCATCGAGAAACCACGCCCACTGTGTGACCTTGACATTACCCCCACCATTGAGAGACCACGCCCACTGTGTGACACGCCCCTCCCCCCGACCACGCCAACCCACCCACTGGGATGGGTTGGTAAAGGGGTGAGGCGGGGGGGTTCTAGAACTCTCTATTTTACCCTACTTATATATATTCTAATTGCTATTAAAATTTATTTATTAACACGCTTTATTCTAATTAAGAGATATAAAGTATTCATTCCGATTACGAGGGATGATTTCCGTATCGTCATTTTTCGTCACTACCTCCACGTTCCGGGAGTGAGTAATTTACGCGCCTGCTGCTTTCCTTGNGGTAATTTACGCGTCTGCTGCTTTCCTTGGATGTGGGAGCCGTTTCTCAGACTCCCTTCCCGGAATCGAACCCTGATTTACCGTTACCCGTTACAACCATGATATTGATAGTAACTACTATCATAACATGAAACTAAAAAGTAAAAAATAAATATAGTTTAAAAAACTAAAAAAACACGCTTTTAAAGCACATCGAACTAAAAAGTTAAAAATAATTTTTAAAATAAGTTTAAAATAATTATGAACAAAAAATACTAGTATTATTGTGATAAAAGCGTGGGTGCTTTGTGCCATATTTTTCGTATATTGAGCGCCCGACGCTTTTATCACAATAATACTAGTATTTTTTGTTCATAATTATTTTAAACTTATTTTAAAAATTATTTTTAACTTTTTAGTTCGATGTGCTTTAAAAGCGTGTTTTTTTAGTTTTTTTAAACTATATTTATTTCTTTATCATCAACGAAAGACGTCAGTTATTTTCAATCTGCCTGTAAGTATTTTTTCTTATAAAATAAATTTTTAATTATTTAAAAAATAGTATAATAAAAATATGCACATATGCTTTTTAGAAGAGATAGAAAATTATTCTGTTTTGTACAGCTTTTTATTGATAGGTGTTAATTTTTTGTTATAAAATTAAACGTTACTCGTAAATTATTTATCGTTGAAAAATAATATGCTAATAATAACTTGTTGAACCAAAAATTTCACTTAAGCTAAATAAACTAATGGCTTTTACTTAATATTTTAAGTGAAAGCTTATTCAAATATATCGTAATAATTAATAATCAGTCATGATTTAATTACCCTATATGTAAGACAATATTTTTTTCTATTAAATAAATTTGATGGTATGAAAATAATTGGGGTTGCCATTTGACATTTGAAATGGTAGCACAAAATTAAATTTTCGTTTAAATTGCTCAACAATGAATCGTTAATGTAAAAAATTAACAATAATAATTTCAAAGCTATTTCGTGAGGCATACTTAAGAAATCATTCTGTATGTATAAACTAAATATGTTAAATTCTGTATTAAATTCCTGTATAGGAATTGTTGATGAAGACTTTGTAGCGTTAATATTAAGTAAATATGTTAAAGTGGCAACGGCGNAACACGAATTTAAAATTATTAGTTTACTCAAGGATATTTTTGAGTTATTAAATTTTCTTTAATCCTATACAGAGTGATTCATTTATCATAAATCATTAACTCAATTACACACAAAATAAAAATAATTATAGTTAACAAAAAACATTTTAGTCTTGTTTTTTTTTAGAATCATGAATAATTCTCAACAAATTCGCGAGTTCTTGAACTCAACTTCAGTGAGTTCTATTGATGATGACTTTTCAAATAATTCTATTATTCCTTCAAACTTAGAAAATACAACTCAATCAACAATAAATTTAGAAAAAAATCCAGCATTTACCGTCTCTAAAAATACTGTTAAAAGAAAATTATTGAGTGATTCTAGTGATTATACTTTGTTTCCTCACGATGGGAAAAGTAGTGTATGGAAGAAATTTAAAAGTGTTATGACAACATTTTTTTGTCGTATCAGCTTTAATTTAGTCTGGAGAGAGTTTTTTTTATTTTATAGTCCGGTTCGGTTCGGTCCATTTAAAATTTCTATCCGGTCTGATCCAATTTAAATTTCATATAATAGTTCAGTCCGGTCTTTTTTTTAGTTTTTCACTACGGTTCGGTCCGGTCCTTGAAAATTCGGACCATGCAGAGCTCTAGTTCCTACCTATTTGCATGTATTTTGTTTTAGTCTCGTTAATTTATTAAGCGTCAAATAGCTACTTATAATTGAATATTTAGTACAAATTTCTACGAAAATTTAAAAAATAAGAACGAGGAACTTGATATTATATAGAGGGTGATTTTTTTATCATAACGCACTAAATTATTTACAGAATAAATGTAATTTAAACATTTTTTTTTGGTTATCTTTAGTTTCACATTATTCTTGAATTATTAACTATGTAATAATCTATAAGTTCATCTCTTATGTCTTGTAAGAGTATCAATTTTGTTTTTTTAAATGGGAACAAATATATTGAATTTAATAAAATGTTTGAGTTTTTAATTTAATAGCAAATGACATTTGAATTTTTCATATAACTTTATTCGTTTATAAGATATGAACATTTAAAGTTTCAAATTTTTGAGATAATATACATGTATAATACACTAGGATTACAAATACAGGTAGCTAATTGGTTTTTATGACATTGCTGTAACAGTTACGGATTGTTTATTATCAATTATGACTATCAATAGATATACTTTCTGTATTGTCAGTTAGTGTATTTATAAACTCACAACAATGTGCCTTACTACTATTGATAATAACAATGCTGTGTACCTGCTAATATCGATGTCATAAAAAACCAATTAGCTACCTGTATTAGTAATGCCTTGTGTGTTATACCTGTATATTAATTCAAAAATTTGAAACTTTAAGTGTTTATATCTAATAAATAAATAAAGTTATACTAAAAATTCAAATGCCATTTGCTATTAAATTAAAAACTCAAACATTTAATTAAATTCAAAATGTGTGTTCTCATTTAAAAAAACTCAAGTTAATGTTTCTTAACATTGAAGGGATGAAATATATATATTTTTTTACTACATATTATTGTAGTGTTTTTTGAATCAAACAATATTTTCCTTACCAAAAATAAAAAATTTTCAATAGTTACTGAGTAAACGAGTGTGTTATCTTTAATGAATCAGTCTGTATAATATTGATGACAAGTACGCATGTACGGGTACGATAACCAAAAATAAATTTATATAGGAATAGTGTTGCCGTCGTGTGGTGAGCGAGGCGTGGGGTGGGGTGAATGCGTTATGACAGTCTAGTCTCAAGGTTAAAGTAGACGATGGAATATGAGATAACGCGTGGCGCGTGGAGAGTTATAAACATACTTACAAACATACATACATACAGGTGAAACTAATATAAGTGTGTTAAAAATCCAATTGCAGATTTGAAATAGGCGCAAAAATAGATTTAGTAAAGTATATTTTAGTCTCTGATGAAAATTCCTTAAATTTAAGACCAATAAATTTATTTTTATGTAACAAAGACATTTTTTTTAAAGTACTACAACAAGCACTTCAACTTTTATACATATTTGCCACAGAAGTATCTACAATAATTTTCGATACTATATTTAATTGCTATAATAAATATTTATTCATAAATTATGGTTTTAAATCTAAGAACTACGAATCAAGATATATACAAGGGAATAAGAGTTCCTTTTGATTTTTGAGTCATCTATAATTTTTTTTAAAATTAAACATTATCTACAGATTTGCCTTGAATATTTTCTTATGATAGTGATTTTAATCACTGTCAGATATCTTCTATACTTGTCCTAACTATGCCACGTCCACACTGTGCCGCGATCTCACTGTGCTACCTTTTTTTTTTTTTTGATCATAAATTGACATGCGTAAATTATAATTAAAAATGTTTGAGTTATTTTACTTAGGTTTTTAAATTAAAGTATATTTCTTTATATTACCAGTACTTATGGGATTAAATAACACTTTAAATCTGTCTATGTAATGCTTCTATTAATATAGTTGAAGATATAAAATCTATTTAAATCTAAAAATTGCCAAATATTAATTTCAAACTCTTCCAATATCCTATCTATGGGCTCATTTAAAGAATATTTAAATAATTCCTTTATGTAAGACATATGAATAAAAATTAGGCATGTTCAGGGTAATAAATGTATTCACAAACCAAAAATGGATAATGCTTGAGTCCTAATAGAGTGGGTACCTGATTATCACTCAAAACAATACTGTTGAATATTTTACTTAAATTTATCTTTAAAAAAAAATATCTACATTGCTTATGTCAACTATTAAGGACTAATAAAAGGACCGCGAATAGACCCTATTAATTTCATTTACGAAGCGGCCACTATGGTTGCCGCTTAACAATAATTGTTAATTATGTATAATTATTGTACATCAACAATGTATAATTATTATACATTGTGATTGTTTAACTATGACACACAAAATATTTTTAAAAATATAAAATTATTTTTTCTTTTCGCGATTTAATAGCTTCTTATGTTTTATCTCTGTTTTAATATAATGGTGCTTTGCATAAACGTTTTTATTCTGTTTTAGCGGCTAAATGATACGTTGTGTATTATTTTCTTCTAACTATGCGTTTCTTACGAATAAGTTCTCTTATTTCTGCTGTATAGTTTGTCTCAAGATATCTGTCTTTATACATTTCTGGTGTAGCTTTTTTCCGATTCAAAGACATCATTAGTTAGTTTATGTTCTAATTTTTCTGTCAGTTGCTATTTTCAAAAAAAAAAAAAATTAAAAAATTAAAATGAATTTTCTTTGGTAGGAATCTGTATTTTTAGTTTGATGACAATATAGATAAAAGTTTCAAATAATTTTGTACTTATAATTTTTTTAATTCTGGAATCTTTCTTCTGTTCAAAGTCAAAAATTGCTCTAACCAGAATCATGACCATTCCTTGTCTTGAACTGTATGGATCTCTTACTTCAGCTAAACTATTATCAAGGGTATCACAGTTCACTGGTATACCGATGATTCTTGATGATGAGATTCAACTGTAGTACTCTCATAGATTCGTGGCACCCCAGCACAATAGAAAATGTGCGTAGGAAATCGCGTGTTACAAATATTGGATGACGTTTATTTCTTTATATTATTTTTTTGTGTCAAAGTTTCAATTGTTGTTTTTTTAATTATGCCACATTTTGTAAAAAAATTATTTTAATATTTTATTATATTAAATAGAATATAATAAATAATATTATTATAGGAACGGAATAAGGGTAACACCTAGGTATGAGATGCAGATGAATTCCATGACACAAATACCAGGTGTACTCAAAAGGAGTCAAAAGTTTGAGGTGCACATTAAGTGCAGGACACAAGTACTCTAAAATGTCGAGGACGATAGTAGGTAGGTGAAAAAGGAAAAGCAAAGACTTGATTTTATGCAGTAAGCCGAACAGCGACAACCGAGTACTGAGACTGATGAATGACACAAATCACTGGAATGGACTGACCCCAATGGCCAAGCCTTTTGGGTTTAAATAGTAATTAGGAATATTGCAGATTTTGCAATAAATATTAATCGTCAATTTGTAATTCTCTAAAGTGCTGTCTGTATTTTATTATAGTAATTTTTGATAATAATGGTAGCGTGACACCATCACAGTTGATTGTGCCAAAGTGTTAGTTGATATTTTTTTAGCTTCGATGCGAAGCTGTGAAGGTTTTGGTTTTACTAAGGTGTGTTTTTTTTTTGTGTTTGTTACCAATTTTTCTCAGCTCTCACCGAACGGATTTATTTCAACGATACGTCAAAAGATTACAAATTGTATCTAGTCGAAGACATTATCCTTAAAAATTGAAACAATTTACATGGTTCCCCGTAAATGGGGGAAACCTCCAAAAAAATTACAAATTTAAAAATCGCTAATTTTCGAAATTTTTTCAATTTTTTTTACTAAAAACTGCCTTAACTTTTTCAAAAATGAACATATCAATATAATTTTTTTTTTATAGATGCTTGATGTCTTTACTTATCATTTGGTATATTTTTTTTGTAAATCTGACCCTTTATCTGCCCACAGGGGGGATTTAAAATGACAACTTTTTCACAAAAAATTAACTTTTTCAACTTAACTTTTGAAAATGTTCCGGAAGGTCTGACACTTTTATATATATCTTAAATTAATGTTAATGTAATATACTTTAATTAAAACAAAAAAAAATTGACCTCTGGACTTGTCTTCACGGCGAAAATGGCTACCAAATGCTATTTTCTTGTGAAAATTCTCCATTTTATTTTTTATATTATAATGAATTTATAATGCTATAACTTATTGAAAAGTGTATGGATCCACACAATTTTTTTTAATAAACCCTTTTTCTTTGACATACTTTATCTTAATCAAGATATTAATAAGGAACCAGCAGATCATGTAGCTTTTGGAATAAAACACCAATTTTTTTAAAATTAAACACTATCTAAAGATTTGCATCGAAGCGTTTATTTTTGATAGTGATTTTAATCATTGTCAGATATCATTATACTTGATCCGACTATACCACGGCACCACTGTACCGCGACTCCCCTGTACTGGGTTTTTTTTTTTATTGTATTACTATTTATACGTTGCAGATTTTTATTTATTTATTTCATTATATAACTGCATTTTAGTAATTTGTTTATTATTCTTAGTAGTTCATTTTATGATTGTTACCTGCTTACTAACATCCATCAATTTAGTGTAGGTATCTCCTCGTACCATTAGTGTGGTGTGTAAGTAACTTAAAAGAATTTCCGAGTACAGTCAATTCATACCTTCACCCGAGTGAATAGGTACTGTTAAGAACCCCTGAATATTATTTTATAATTGTGTAGAGTATATAATACATGGTCGTCCGACTGTCGTCGAACACAGGAATGTGCTGACCAAGGGTTTTAGGGCAACCATGGGCAAAGGACTCCCACTGTAGGTACCCTACAGTTAGTCGTGGTTTAGTATGCGCTAGTTACACTCATTCTATATCATTCTAAATCATTCTATATCATTCTATATCATTCTATGTCATTATATTTTATTATTCTATTCATTTGTATTAATATTAATAAATAACGTGTATTGTATTATTAATTGTGTCAATCAAATTATATATTCTAAAGTTTTATTGAAAAGTGAGTGTTTTCTTTTTCTCATTAAGTTTAATTCCTTTTACCACGTGGGCCCGCACAACATATNCTTTTTACCACGTGGGCCCGCGCAACATATTTGGTGGCAGCGGTAATAGAGCGGAAACGTCTTCGAGGGCCTTTCGAAAACTAAAAAGGAAAAAATTTTTTGTTAAGAAAAACATACATTCATTAAACCGCGTGGAAGCGTCCTTGGTAGATAGGGAATAACCTCACTACATAATTCTATTTCGTGTGGCAACACTGTTTCAACCGGTTCGACGCCGCCGCCGTGTTTATCAAACTAATACTCCGTTATGTACACCGTCGCGGTCTAGCGGACGATAACTTGACTGTGCCGCCGCCGTGATATAACACGACCACCAGATATCGTGGAAAACATAACAACAATTATAAAGTGACCGTCAAAATAATTAAACAATTTTGAATTTCTACATCGTCGCAATCAACGTTTTAATAAAAAATAATACAATCGATACATTCAAATACAATCAAATTTCTACAAAATCAAGAAGTGAAACTATTCTAATCATCAACGTCGTTCAAGATAAATTTTTTTAAAATTCCTTACAAGCCGTTCAATTCAATTTGAGTCAAGCCATTCCATATCAAGTTCAATTCAACTACACTGGTCCAAATAATTCAATTCCATTTCAATCAAGAATCAATTGTTAAAAATGAAATATTTCAAAATGATATTTGTCATCATAATGTAAGTTTTTTAAATCCTATACATGCTTTGCGATTGATTTATTTTAATTTAAATAGTAGTACCAAATAAATTTATTTTTAGTAAATTTAATTCTAAATCAAAAGATTGTTTTTTATTAAAATAATTTAATTAAAAAGAGAGACAATTTAAATTTCAATTAGTTAAAAAATAATTAAAATATATTATTTTTCTATCTCGATTAAATATTTTAATTTCTATTTTTTTCAATTTCTATTTTTCTTTAAATACTATAATATATAGTGGGATCAATTTTTTTTAGAGAAAAAAAAATACGGATTTTTATAGAATATTCTAATGTATACCATTTAAAAGTAAAAAAAAATGTTTACTATCTCTAGTAAATGGTAAGAATTGTACCACTCGCTTACTCGCTCATTGCTAGATAGTGCAGAACTTATTTAAAGTGCTTTGTAAACAAGAAAAAAAAATTTTTTTTGAGACTCTAACTCATGCATGATAAATGAGTGAATCAAGTATTAGTTGTTCAAGTGATAGCGATTATAAACCATCAACTCATTCTAAATCCATCCTAATTCCTATTCCAGCTACTCGTTCTCTTCGTTCAAAGTCAAAAGTATCTCGACGTAGTACTAGTGTACCGAGAGATTTAGATAATAGTAAAGATATTTTGAATAAATCTATTCGTGCTATNGATAGTAAAGATATTTTGAATAAATTTATTCGTGCTATAGGTAGTACGGATAGCCTTCTAAACCATTCCAATTCTTTATTAGACGAATTATTAAGTTCAAACACTCAAACAAATTCTATTCAGACTTCTATTAAATGCACCTCCTATAATCCTATTACTCCTACATCGACTACCAATTCTAACACGTTCATGTCTATTTCTATGTCTGCGTCTACTTCTACGTCCACGTCTATTTCTACATCTGTGTCCATTTCAATGTCAGCGCCCACTTCTACATCAGCGTCAACTTCTACGTCAACATTAAATTGTGCAACAGCACCACCTTCCACTTCGACTATCGTTTCTACATCCACTACACCAACTACGTGTTGGTATACGTTAGCGACAAATTACACCCCAGAAGTCAAAACNTTAGCGACAAATTACACCCCAGAACTCAAAACAGCAAGTACAAGTCAAACTCTCACGAAGGTAAACCTAACGAACGCCTTGCACGATTCAGAAACCAAGTGAGGACCTGAAAAAATAAAAACTAGTGTTTACCCACCTACTAATTTGCTACTCCATCAGGACTATTTGTCTTTAATGACAGAAGAAGACAATATGCCCTGTGGTAGTAAAACAAACGAGTCAAATAGAAATAGAATGAAGAAAGCAGAAGAGGTGAAAATACCAATGAGTGAAGTAAAAGTGCTCATTGATCAATATATGGAACAATACTTTCAAAATAATTCTAATTCTTTCAACGCCAATCTACATCATCCACCTCCTTCAAACACGCAAATAGGGTTGCAAGACGCTATAAGGTTGCTTCCTAATTCTTTTGATGGAAGAGATGTGGAGCAATTGGAAATCTTTTTGGAAAAATGTGAATTTACAGTAGAATGTGTAGTACCGGTGGCCATTCCACGGCTACTACGAGCAATTCAAACTCGACTGTCTGGTAAAGCAAGACAGGTCACAAAATACAAAAGCTTTGAATCATGGGATGATCTTAGAGATACTTTGAAATCGAATTTAGAGCCTCAGAGAACAACCCCACACCTTTATTTGGAGCTATATGCTACAAAACAATTGCCAAATGAGGACATACTATCATATTAAATGAAAATTGAAAAGCTACAAAATCAAATAATCGAACAGGGGACGTCAGACAAACATCCAGAGGTAGCCAAAGCGATAGAGCAAACGATTAATAACCAAGTAATCCAAGTGTTTATGGAAGGACTCGGAAACTTGAAAGACTTTATAAAAGCACGGAATCCTTCAACTCTTGAAAAAGCTATTCAAGCAGCCAAAGAAGAAGAAAGGATAAGACTTTCAAATATAGGAGCAAAACAATATTTGAAAGATAGACCACTAAAAAGTTCTAATTCACAATATTCTACATCACAAAATTCTACTTCCAGCACAAGCTGTCATTTATGTGGTCAAAAGGGACATTTTGCTAAATTCTGTCGTAATAACAATTCTACATCCACTAATAACACAAATAACGCTAAAATACACAGACCCATTGTTCAAAACTCTGCTTCCGCAGAAAAAATCTGCAGATATTGTAAAAACGAGGGTCACATTTTAGAAGAATGTATCAAAAGAAGATATGCAAACACAAATCGACGTAAACAGGAAAACAGGAACCGTCCGGACCAAAGCGCAAGTTCGGCCGGAAAACTTCAAGCCGCCATAATACAATTAAACGAATCTACAAATGCACCGCCAAGTTAGAAAATGGTCATGTGCAAATTCTATGTAAGCAAACTACTCCGAATCTTCTACATCTTCTTTTAGACACAGGTAGTGATCTAAACCTTATCAAATTAAATTTTCTAAATCCTGAAGTACCAGTAAAGGAGAACGAATGTTTCAGTCTCACTGGTATAACCGATCATACTATTTCGACACTTGGTAAAGTCATACTAAGTATTCAAATAGAAAATCATGTAATAAATTCTGAATTCCATATTGTCCATCCGAATTTCCCTATAAAATGTGAAGGTATTTTGGGAAGACCCTTTTTACAAGTAAATCAATTTTCAGTCGATTTTCGAAACAGTGAGATAATTATGCACATGAATAAAATATGTGAAATATCTCCACGCTCTGAATCTCTTATTTCTATTTCTGCATGTGATATCGCTGAGGCCACAGCGTTAGTCATTCATTCTCAAAACTTATATGAAAACTTATTGTGTGGTAATGTACTGACAACAGTAAAGAACCACGAAATTTTAATACCTGTTATCAACACATCTGAACGTTCAATTCTACTTCCACCAGATCTCGCTTTGTCTCAACTTTCGTTCGACATATGGACCGAACCAAAGTCATGTTGTATTGCAAATTCAAATTCTAATACTATTTCTGATAACAGTCCTCCCACGAGCAGCCAACGACTAAGGCTACTTAAGAATTCTATTCAAACTGAACACTTAAATCCTGAGGAAAAAGCTTCGGTCGACACTATATGCCGTGAGTACTCTGACATTTTTCATTTAGATGGAGACAGACTGACGTGCACGGACGCGATTTATCACGAAATAAATACGCCCTCAATCGTACAGCCCATCAATGAACGTCCATACCGTTTGCCTTTCCATCACAAACAGGAGATTAATAAACAAATTAAAGAACTAGAAGACCAAATTTTGTTGCTCCCAGCAAAAGTCCATGGAATGCACCACTATTAGTTGTACCAAAGAAACCGGACAGTAATGGTGTTGTGAAATATCGTGTCTGCGTTGATTTCAGAAAATTAAATCAAGTTTCTGCAGGCGATGCATATCCTATTCCTAATATAGCTGACATTCTAGATCAATTAGGAAAATCCTCGTACTATTCAACTCTGGATCTCGCGCAAGGCTATCATCAAGTAGAAATGCACCCAGATCACCGTGAAAAAACTGCATTTAGTACAGATCAGGGTCACTTTGAGTTCCTACGAGTTCCTTTCGGTCTCAAAGGTGCACCTGCTACATTTCAACGTCTTATGAACTCTGTATTAAGTGGGCTAACCGGTCTAAAAGCATTCGTTTATTTGGATGACATAATAGTCTATGCATCTTCTATACAAGATCACGAGAACAAATTAAAGGATGTATTTAATCGACTTCGGAGTTTCAACCTAAAACTACAACCTTCTAAGTGTTCATTTATGCGAAAAGAAGTACACTACTTGGGTCATGTTATAACAGACAAAGGTGTTAAACCTGATCCACTCAAAATCAAATGTGTTCTAGAGTTTCCAAATCCTAGAAACGCCAAAGAGGTAAAATCGTTTCTTGGTCTTTTAGGCTATTACAGGCGTTTTGTACCAAACTATGGCACAATCGCAAAGCCGCTCACGAATCTTTTAAAGAAAGAAGTCTCATTCCACTGGTCAGATCAATGTCAAGAATCATTTGAAAAATTAANATGTCAAGAATTATTTGAAAAATTAAAAACTGTTCTAACTCAAGAACCTCTACTTCAATATTCAGATTTTAGCCAACCATTTAACCTAACTTGTGACGCAAGCAATGTTGCAATAGGTTGTGTTCTATATCAAGGTCCTATCGGCAAGGATTTACCAATCGCGTACGCATCTAGAACTCTGAATCGAGCCGAACAAAATTATAATACAACCGAAAAAGAGTTGTGTTCTATCATATGGGGTATTAAGCAGTTCCGCCCCTATCNTGTATTAAGCAGTTCCGCCTCTATCTTTTTGGACAAAAGTTCAATGTGGTAACAGACCACCGAGCTCTTGTATGATTACTCAATATAAAAGACCCAGGCTCGAGGCTAACGAGATGGAGACTTAAATTAGAAGAATATGAATATGAAATTCAGTACAAGCCAGTTTGCCATAATACTAACGCTGATGCGCTTAGCCGTATACACGTTACAACCCGGGCTCAGTCAAAGGAACAAGTTTCTATATCACAAAATCATTCTACATCACAGGATCCTGCTAACTCACTATTAGACTCTGAAAATTACTCTGAACACTCCAATACACCGTTTCCGTCGACATCCACCTCTAGCATGACAGAAAAACAACAGCTCGAGCAAACCTACACCAACTTCTTGCAGGCCAGAAAGGAATCGATATCTACTACATCGAATGTTCAAGAAATTGTCGGAGATCTCTTTAAAGAAAACAACGATTGGCATTTAGCCAATAGAAAAACTCAGACTCATTAAAGATTTCCACGATACTCCTCTCTCAGGTCATCAAGGAGTAGAACGGACTTTTAATAAGCTCAGAATCGAATACCGTTGGACAGGCATGAGAAAACAAGTAGAAGAGTATATCAAGACTTGTCCTACGTGTCAATTGACCAAGGTGTCAAATAAATCAGTCAAGGAACCAATGGTAATAACTTCTACATCATCAAGAGCATTTGAAAAAATTTTTTCTAGATATCGTTGGTCCTCTTACTAAATCAAGTCGTAACAATGTCTTTATCATCACACTACAAGATGATTTAACAAAATTTTCATGGGCCATACCAACAAAAAATCATGAGGCCAACACTGTAGCCTACCATTTTGCGACTCAATTTGTGTGCTTACATGGTATACCTCAGCAAATAGTCACAGATTGCGGTACAGAATTTCTAAGTCAAGTTTTCGAAGAAGTATGTCGGTTGTTGAAAATAAAAAAGTCATCAACTATTCCGTATCATCCTCAGAGTAATGGCAGTCTAGAAAGGAGCCATCGAACCTTAGGCGAATACCTCAGAAGTTTTGTTGCGAAAGATCAATCAGACTGGGACGAATACATTCCATTCGCAATGTTTGCCTACAATTCCAGTATTCACTCGTCTACAGGTTATCAACCCTATGAACTAGTCTATGGTAGACAGATACACATTCCTAATTCGTTGTCGAAACCTCCAGAACCCCAGTACAATTTCTCTGATTATCAATTCGAACTCNACCCAGTACAATTTCTCTGATTATCAATTCGAACTCAAACGGAGACTTCAAGAAACCAACGAAGTCGCACGCAATCGATTAATCGCTAATAAAAAACAAAGCTAAAAGTCAATACGACAAAAACGCACATTCTTTAGAAATTAAGGAAGGTGACATGGTTTATTTACAAAATAAAGCAGCTCACAATAAACTCACACCCAATTGGATAGGTCCATTTGAGGTTCTCGAAATCCACCCTAACCAGGTCCATGTAGCGATTAAGCGGAGGGGGAAAAGACATCTAGTTCATAAAAATATATTGAAAAAACATTTCTCCTAAATCCATAATATAAAAAAAAAATTTTTTTTTGTATTTATAGTACATACACCAATGCAGAAATTCTAATTCACCCACCGGACAATCTAGCACAAATAGACATACTAACTCCTCACATTGGAATGTATTATGAAAAGAAATCTAATGTCAAACTACACAGCAGCGACTGGACAATAGTGACANCCTACACAGCAGTGACTGGACAATAGTGACATTCTTGGACACATTACAGTATGCGTCCAATTGTATCATTTAATAACAGTATATGGAATATCGAACAGTATATCGAATACCAATTCCTGGATTTATTGTACGCGAGACGAACTAGTGACTCTGAATTGTAAATCTCCTCAACGCACCTTTTCTGTTTATATAAAAAATATTGGTCGTTTAACAATATATCCCACTTGTACTGTTCATACCAATTCATTAATTATAACGCCCATTTCAACTGTACTCTACAACCATTCTAATGATATAGTCTTAATTAACTTAATTAACACGTACACAGAATCCATTATTAAGGTAACTTCGCAACAAATAACAAATACCGATTTATTCAACGATCTTTGTAAATTACTTAAACATACTACAAATTGGTATACAAATCCAAATAGCAATAAATTTTTACTAAGTCCTTATCATATTGTAATCATATATACTTGTTTGTCAATTTGTATCATATCAATTATAATTATCGCTGTATTCTTTAAGTGTAAGAAAAAAGTAGTTCAAGTATATACCACTGAAATTAAGAATACACAACTCTGAATCTCTCTATTTTAAATTATATAATTCGCCAATATGAAAAACATTCTAAATCCCTTTGCAATTGTATAACTTTATTTATCTGATTTCCCTTGAGTCAATGGGAATCATTAGACCCCCATTGCTCATTTAGGTTGGAGGGTGTTAAGAACCCCTGAATATTATTTTATAATTGTGTAGAATATATAATACATGGTCATCCGACTGTCGTCGAACACAGGAATGTGCTGACCAAGGGTTTTAGGGCAACCATGGGCAAAGGACTCCCACTGTAGGTACCCTACAGTTAGTCGTGGTTTAGTATGCGCTAGTTACACTCATTCTATATCATTCTAAATCATTCTATATCATTCTATATCATTCTATGTCATTATATTTTATTATTCTATTCATTTGTATTAATATTAATAAATAACGTGTATTGTATTATTAATTGTGTCAATCAAATTATATATTCTAAAGTTTTATTGAAAAGTGAGTGTTTTCTTTTTCTCATTAAGTTTAATTCCTTTTACCACGTGGGCCCGCACAACAGTACCAAGTTAAGCAACAATACATTTGTTACCTCCCGCCCATTCTGTTGCAAAACACCATAGTTTTATTATCGACGTAGTTAAGGATAAAAGTTTTAAAATTTCCAAATTTGCACTTTATAACTATTTACCTAAACCGTGTTTATTTCAAGTTTGAAACACTGCTGTTCATGTAACACAAATTTCAAAATTCATTTAAAGATAGCAATATTACATAAATCTATTAAACCTTCATAATTTGAAAAGTAAAAATAAATATAATAATCTTACAATTTAATTTATTAAAATTTTTAAATTCAACCTCCATAGCAGCTATATTAATTATACATTATAATAAAAGTTTAATTAAATTTAATACTTTAAAATTTTTATTGGCAGTAGGTAGTAAATAGTACAATTTAAATTATTTAAAACAAAAATGTTAAATAAAAATATATTTTTATAAATTTGGTATATAAATTATATAGGGTTTCCTGACTTACTGAACACCNAATTTGGTATATAAATTATATATAAACATTTAAACTTTCAAATTTTTTATTTAATATACATGTATAATACACAAGGCATTACTAATACAGGTAGCTAATTGGTTTTTTATGACATCGATATTAGCAGTTACACAGCATTGTTATTATCAATGGTGGTAAGGCACATTGTTGTGAGTTTATAAATGCACTAACTAACAATAAAAAAGTATATCTATTGATAGTCATAATTGATAATAAACAAACCGTGACTGTGACAGCTATGTCTTAAAAATCATACATGTATATTAACTAAAAAATTTGAAACTTGTTTATATATAATAAATGAATAAAGTTATCTTAAAAATTACAATGGCATCTACTATTAAATTAAAAACTGAAACATTTTATTAAATTAAAAATATGTGTTTCCATTTAAAAAAACAAAGTTGACCCCCTTACAAGGCATAAGGGATGAACTTAAAAAGTATTACATAGTTAATAATTCGAGAATAATGTGTAACTAAAGATAACAAAAAAAAAAAATATTTAAATATATTTATTCTATAAGTAATTGAGTGGGTTATGATATAAAAATCACTCTGTATACTAGAAATTCCTCAGAGAGTATCTTAAATTTAAGGGGTAACTGGTCAACTAGATACTTCTAAAGGTATTCTGTACCATACAATTGTAAAAATAAAATCAATTTTTAAATGAAAATCAAGGGCAAAAAAATATTGACACCAAATTTAAAATTAATTAATCAATTAAACTGGGAAAATTACCTATACATCGCCTAAAAAAAATCATTCCACAAGCCACTATTACATAAACAGAACAATACTACACAATTATAACACATTTTTTACCAACATTGAATGGAACTTACAATATTTATTTCGGGAGTATTCAGTCTTCGGAGTTTTTAGCCTCCACTCGGCACACAGCGTATTTTAAATTAAAAAAAAACAAAAAATAAAAAAAGGCAGTACAAGGGGGTCGCGGCACAGTTGTGACGTGTCATAGTTGGATCAAGTATAATGATATCTGACAGTGATTAAAATAACTATAAAAAAAAAACGCTTCGATGCAAATCTTTAGATATCGTTTAATTTTAAAAAATTGGTAGATGATTACAACATCAACTTCTATTTCCTTAATTATACCCAGCTTAGTAATTCTTTTAATTACATATTATATAATTTTTAAAATTAATTGTTTTCAAATTATTATGATCTGCTAGTTCCTTATTAATATCCTGATTAAGATAAAGTATGTCGAATGAAAAAGGGAATATTAAAAAATATTATTTCTCATAAAAAAATTGTGTTTATCATGAAAATGTAANGGGCCATTTCCACCGTGAAGATAAAATAAAGTCCGAAATTTTTTTTGTTCATAATTAAGAATATTACATAAGGTTTAATTTAAGATATATATAAAAGTGTTAGACCTTCCGAAACATTTTCAAAAGTTAAGTTGAAAAAGTTCATTTTTTGTAAAAAAGTTGTCATTTTAAATCCCCCCCTGTGGGCGGATAAAGGGTTAGATTTACAAAAAAAATATACCAAATGATAAGTAAAGATATCAAGCATCTAAAAAACTCTAGTTTCTCTATGCATTTTTATGTTTTAAACCCCCCTGTATTAAGGGAAATGGTCCGATTTAAAAAACAAGTATGTCAAATGAAAGATGTATATAAATACTACTTTTCATAAAAAAATTATATTGATCAATACACTTTTCAATAAGTTATAGCATTATAAAGTTNCAAGCATCTATAAAAAAAAATTATATTGATATGTTCATTTTGATAGGTACTAAGATGTTTATAATAAAAAGGATAACCATGATACGTGAAAATAAAATAATACAACGACGGACGGCCTGCGCTAATCGCTATTATAATATGGTATCGCGATTCGTAGAAGTCAGTCACGTCTTATCAAACCTTCTGGGCACTACCACCACGCTGTTTAATAATAAATGACATAATTACTCGAACGTATACCAATTTACTAAAGTATTATATTGTATTTGCAGTATGCCCTAATGTCGTTATCATGTGACGTATATCGGTATTAATTTTGCAGACCAAATTATATAAATACAAAACAATATTTACTTTTTAAAGTTGATGTTTTCATAAGCCGAGGGTTAAAAAGTTAAAAATTTTTTTTTATAGTATACGGCATCCGGATGCCCCCAAACATCTGCTGCCCGGGGCAAGTGCCCTTAAAACCNTCGGCATCCGGATGCCGCCAAACATCTGCTGCCCGGGGCAAGTGCCCTTAAAACCGTCCGTCAAATCCGGTCCTGTACGCAACACGTTATTAACATTGTAATGTTGTTATTGTAAAATCACATGTCATACCCACTTTGGGTTTTTCTTTGTTTTTCTTATTTCTACAATAAATAAACGGCTCTGCTCTTCTCAGTGAAATTTTATTATCATCTACGTTATTTACGATCACTCAAATTACCAATCTGTGTCAGTTTTTGTAGCAAAAGAATAGGTTCAATATTTCTATTGAAATAATAAACAAGCAATTCTTCACAATTTTATAATTTATTATAATAACAATTCATCAACGATCAATCAATTAAATTATGTGATTATTTTAGTATCTTTAACTTACGATTTTTCTATTTATTATCAATTACTAAACTAATTAAAATATAAATTAAAAAATAATACTTATACTAAAATACTTTTAAAAAGAATAAGTACATTGACATGGAAATATTTTTATGAAATATGCTATAAAGCTAAACATATAGGTTTTACATTTAATGAGTAACTAAAAAATGCTAAAAAATTATGTTTGCTAATGCAATATTCTATGATTTATCAACAATGTAATTCGCCAAAAATCATTATCCTGTTAATAAATAAAAATTGTATTTAAATATTTCTACATAAATTTTGTAATACATTTTACAAACATATTTAATTATTTCTAATTATTTTATTAAAACCTAAATAATCGAATTCACTTATAATAGCAAAATCACAAAATGTCGTAAATTGATTCAATGCGTATTCATACATAAGTATTGGACTGTCTATAAAGTTAGAATTAAATAACATAACTTCGGTCTCCCATAATTTTAATAATTCTTTTTTTTCTAAAACTTCAATTGAGCAACGTAAATCTTTTAGGTCACGTATCCTTAGAGTAAATTTACGTTTTATTAGTGTATTGAAAGATATATTAATCAAATTTTGTTTTGTTGACGTAAGCTGTTCAATTATGGTAAAAAAATTGCTTAATAAATTATATATTTTATTTAATGATGAATGTGCATGACCCTTAATATCCCAAATTGATTCATCTTTTAATATATCTAAAGCTATCAACATATTTTTAAACATTTTTTTTGAATCATGAACCGCATCAAGAAAATTATTAATACAATCAAGAAAACCTTTTAAATTACTTTTAATCTTTTCATTTTTGCATGATTTTACTACCGAGATCATATATGTATTATAATTTTTCAATATTTCAGTGTATCTGCATCGCATCATTAGAGTAAAGTATTTTTTTTTTAGACTAAAATTAAAATCATTTACAGTGTCTCTAATAATGCGATTAGTAGTGATTATTTTATCATCAACTATAATTCTTATATGTTTTAACCGTTCCCAATTTCCTTCGTGGAACAAAGTATTTAGTACTTCAATCGCTCTATTTTGAGGAAAGTTATTGTTCTGAGGAGGTGTGAGCCTTAAATAAAAAATAATCTGTGTAAATCAGTTTATATAATTATAATTTTTATAGTGAGAAAACAATATCTTTAGTAAAAATAACACTTACTCAGCTATACTAGGATGAAGTAATTCATAGAATCCAATTTTGAAGTAATAGTCATCAATCGTTTTTAAATAGTAATTGTTTAAATTTTCACTAATAAAATCGACAAACTCCATATTACAACTATTAGTAATGTATTGACCATAGTAATGTTCTCGTAAATTCAATTCCCTTGCATTATTTATAATATTAATATTGTTTTTAAAAAATTCACGTGTTATTGCAACTACATTATTGACGAAATTATTTATTTCTTCGTAATCTTCTTTAGCTTTTTCAATATTAAAACTTTCGTCATTATTTACATAATTTATAATTTCTGACGTTTTCATTTTATAAGTATAATGTTTAACGGTATAAATTTCTTCTACTACCGTTTTTGGAAGAGTTAATGAAATATTCAGTAATTTCATATCTAAGTAATCAATAAATGTTATCGCTTTGTATAAATCTTCAAACATTTTATTTGATTTTTTAACTGCATTTAAAAGTACTACTACGCAATAAATTACATTTTGAAATGAATTTTTTTCAAAAAAATGTTCACAATTTTCTATGATGATTATCAAGTGTTCAGTAAATTTTTGTAGTACTTCAACAAATAAATAGTTAATTAATTCAACTATTATATAATATATTTTTATTGAATAATTAACACTATGATATCTATTTTTTAGATTTTCTTGTAGACTTATAATTTCATCATTTTCATTTCTTATTGATATGTGTTTCAGATTTGATTGTATTATTTGATTTCGTATGTGATTTATTACTTGTTTAAAATATGTTAGATACTCTTTTTGTATATCTGCATCATATTTTTTACAATCAACAAGTACAAATTCAAGAAAAATACTTTTAGCAAAAAATATTAATATTAAAATTTTAATGTTCATTTTCAATTTTTTGTGAAATAAAAAATATTTAATTTATTAGAAACGTTTAAATTTATAATACTCAATCATACATATTTTACGTATTTATTATATTTATAGCAAAATATATATAAGAATAATGTGTGTGTAATGTTCTACTATAATAATTTTAGTAATATTTGTTTAACTATTGATTCAATGATGAAGAATAAAATTAAAAATATATAAATATCAAAACTTAAATTATTCATTGTAAGCAGAGGTGTTGTGGAGCGTATACGCGGGTATACGGCGTATACCCACTTCTTTGTTTTTCTGTTATTGCGTATACTTATAAAATCATGAGTGATACGCGGGTATACGGCGTATATCCACTATTAGTTTTTTTATTAGTGCATATACGTATTTATAAAATAGTTAAAGAGTATAGACTAAAGAATAAAATAAAAAGTAATACGTGGGTATCGAATATAGGTACGTTTGTCATAAAACACAAATTTTGAATAACTATTATCAGTTTGTTTAATCTCTACAGTCATACCACATATAAACATATACCTGAAGTTATAAACATACAAATATGGCTCGAGACTATTATCATTTTAAAAATAGAATATAAATGTAAAACAAAAATAAATAAATAGGATAATGTTTATCATTTCACGACAATTTTATTGATAAAATTTAAAACATCGATCAGAAATTAACGATATAGCACATACTAAGTTGAAACTGAAATTTATTGGGTTAACCTATAGCTGTTGAAATTGGTAATTTGTATTTTTCCGTAATAAACCGTTTACCAACCAATCTAGTATTTAATATATTACCTATAATGAATTAAGATAGTACTAACATGTACCTATTCACGTTTATTTCATTTATGATTTAACGATTTGAAAACAATAATTGTAAGATTATTTTATTACTGCATAAAGTTTATTGTTTATTTATAAAAAATATAACAGTATCTAATAATACACATATCGATTATATGACTATGAAATTTAATTTATGTAAGAACTTAGAAGTGTCAGTAAAAATATTCGAGTAATAGTTTGGAAGGAGCTAGGCCGTATCTGGGAGGGTTAAGAGTTTTAGTTGCATTATGTAATAATTAGAAAATACATATTTTTAACACAGTTAAAACATCACAATATTTGTATTCCGTCTCCCAAAACTATGTTATAGTTAAGGCCTTTGAAAAGTAGTGTGGGGGTGAAATTCCCCACGTTTCCTCATTTAGGTTTTTAACTTATCTATTGATCAAATTACGACTATATCACTGTTGATAATGTGAAATATTGTATGTAGAAAATGTAAAGTGCAATGGGGGGTGTGGGGGGCGGAGCCCCCCACGTTATTCTCTATTCATTATATAGGCGTATACCCATAAACATTTTTAGGACTACACCACTGNAAAATCTTTTTAGTTAAATAAAACACCCTCAGCAATTTTTAAATTGTTATAAAATTAGCAAATTTTTAATATTCATTATTGTTTTCATAAAACATATGTATAAAAAAATATTTTCAATGAATAATATGTTGGCTTAATCTATATTTATCGGTGAAATAAAAATAAAAATAATTAAACGATAACCTACTGAGAAAGATTAGGGGTAGAGTACATTCGATATTAAAGAAACATAAAAAATTATATATTGAAAATAATTGAATACTTTAAATAAATATTAGCAGACAAATAATAAAATTTGCTGTTTTATTTATACATTGTAATTTATGAAATGAGAAAGAATATTTTTATACATGGCCATGTGACATTTAATATTAATTGTAGGAAATATTGTAGACTTATAAACAAATTTAGATATGATGTGCTCGATTCATCGAAAGTTGATGTACACAAAAACTCGTTTTAACAGGTTTTGGATATGTAATGAACAGAAATCGAGTGAGACTAAAATTCAATTGTTATTATACTACAAAATTTGCAATTTATTAATATCTAATAAGAACATAATCATAATTTAAACTACCAATAAAATTAAATTTTCCGAAAAAAAAATTTTTAACAAAACGCTTTAATATTTTTTAGAAGATATATATTTAATATATATCTTCACATATATATCACACACATATCTACCACATAAAAATTGCAAAAAAAAATTTATCACAAATAACTTGTTTTTTTCATATGGATATTGGTCTTGCTTAATTTTTTCAAACTCTGGGTTATTCATTATAAACGTTCTAATATGACTAAATAATAATTTCTAAACTTCAAAAATAATGAGTAGTATAATCTTTTTTAGCTTTAATGCGAAATTGAGAAGATATTAATTTTACAATATGTTTTTTTTTTTTATATATGTTGCCATTTTTTCTCAGCTTTCACTGGACCGATTTCTTTCAACAATACGTCAAAAGATCACAAATCGTATTTAGTTGAAGACTTTACCCTTAAAAATTGAAAAATTTGTCCTCGTTCCCCAAAAATGGGGGAAATCACCAAAAAAATTACAAATTTAAAAATCGGTAAATTTTGCCATTTTTTTCACTTTTTTTTCTTAAAACTTCAATAACTTTTTCAAAAATGAACAAATCAACATAATTTTTTTTTAAACTAAAAGCTTAGATATTTCCATTTCATTTGATATAATTTTTTTGAAAATTTAACACTTAACCTGCTCACTGGGGGGCATTTAAAAAAGCAACTTTTTTACAAAAACTAACTTTTTAAACTTAATTTTTGAAAATGTTTCGGAAATACTGCGTCCTTTCGACATATATAAAATTAAATCTTATGTTATGTACTATATAATTTAAAGAAAAATTTGTCCTGGCGACCTATCTTCTATGCGCAAATGGCTACCGTATTCAAAAATATGCCATTTTTGTATTAAAATTCTGGGTTTTGTATTTTATTTTATTTTAAAATATCTTAATAGTGGAATACACTGACTTTCATGAATATTAAATAATTTAATTGACATAGAATAAAGTTCATAAGACACAAGAAATTAAACTTATTAAAACTTTTTCACTTTTTTCACTTTTTTAAAGTCCAAAAAATAAATTTTAAATTTGAGTTAGCTTTAATTTCCAATTTTATCATGGGACAAAAGCAACGAACAGTTGCCGAATTGGTAATGTCTTTCACGCTTTGGGTCGAGGTTCAAATCCGCTTGTGGCAATTGATATTTTGCATTTTTTTTGAATTAGAAAGAAATTTTCAAATCATTTGATATTTATCTCATTTAAATTCAATAACTTCAATAAATATAAAGGATCCCATTACTATTAATTTTTTAACTCTATTTGTGTGTGCTACTACCAGTCTATAATATTCCAAATTATTTTGTAACAAGTTGCTATATAAATAATAAGTTTAAAAAAAAATGATTTTTAGTTTCACCTGAATTTAACGATGGATTTCAACAATTATAATTAAATTTTATAATACAGTCAATTAAGTAAATCTTTTTAACAACTTTTTTTTTTTTGTTTTTTTTAGATAAGTAAATCATTAAAATTAATTATGTTCTGAATATTTCCATTGTAGATTCTTTTTAAACATCCAAAGTTAATTAGAAATGATTACTATGATTTTTATTTAAGTGATCTATTACGATAAAAATCGAACTTTTCTGATTAATATACTGTAAATATAATTATAAAATTTCCTGATTGCATATTAATCTTAACAATTTCATTTTTGTCTATTTAACAATTTCAATTTCAAACTTGCAAGGTGAGCTAAAAGTTATGGTAATAAATTCATTTTTTTTTTTTTTTTTATTATAAACTTTCACTTTAAAGGACGAAATAAAGAAGGTTAATAATTATTACTTTTAACATATTAAAAATCAATATCAATAATAATTTTAAAATAGTTCAATATAACAATTATATAATATATAATTTTAAATTATATTTTTGAATCTAAGAATAACTAATCTGTATATAATTAAGGAAATAGTTGATGTTGCTTTTGTAATTATCCACCAATTACTTAGAAGTAAACATTATTTACAGATTTGCATCGAAGTGTTTCTTATGATAGTGATTTTAATCACTGTCAGATATCATTTATACGTGTACCAACTATGCCACGTCCCCATTGTACCGCGATCCCACTGTGCTGGGTTGTTTACATACAGAGTTATTTATTTATCATAAACTTTGTGGCTATCATAACTATTGTTTTTTTAGAATGATTTAGTATCATTCATAAAAAATTTATTTTAGATTCTATAAATTAAATACAATTCTTAATATAACATGTATCTAAATTTTTGAAATTCATTCCTTGTGTCTTATAAGTGTATCGAATTACACTAATTTCTTAGAATTAAACATTATTTACAGATTTGCATTGAAGCGTCGAATAGCGTTGAAGCATCGAATATTTGATCTGACAAACCGAAACCAATATTTAATTAAAGCTTTTTAAGAGTACTTAATGATAACAAAAAATAAATATATTTCAAAAAATTTTTGGTACGAGTTATTTTATTATAAATCCAATAATTACAACATTTCTGCGAAAATTCGTTCCTTTTTTCATTTTGCTCTAAGTGAAATATACTTAAATGTTTTATATTGTGCCTTGGTTTGATCAATACTAAGATTATTGCTCAACAATTTGGAGACCCTCTCAATCTTTTCTAATTGTAATTTTAAATAAAGTTCAAAAAATGTTCTTATAATTTATTTATTTTAAAATAATTAAATTTGGTATTACTATCGATTTTACAATCTTAGACTTACAATTGAAAGACTGTCCTAATAGTTAAAATAATTTATTTTTATATTCCACCAAAATGAGGCAAATGTAAGGAAATAAATTTTGATTCCTCTCTTTTATTTGAAAAGTGCACTAATATATCCAGTTGGGATACATAGAAACTCGTGGGCCGTTTTTTAATTAGTTGAGCAGCAACAGGTTATTTAAAAAAAAACCGAAAAGATGAATGAATAATAATATTCGCATAATATTGCGCCACTTTCGCTGGCGTCGGCGACGCAGTATTCGCCATGGTTTGGTCGCACGACACGTTCGGAACCAGTGGCGTACATCCTTGACGTTGTCACTTCGATAACGGAAAAAGTCTCAACGTATCATTTGTGGCGGATCGTCGTTGCTGTACTTTGCACTGTGACGTTCCCAGATAACATAGAAATATTGCTGCAATGTTAAAATAACGTTACAAATGTAACGTGCAATATTAATAAAACATTAATATTTGATTGCCAGACATTAAATAAACGTTTAAATAACGTTATATAAATGTTTTGTGAACCAAAAGTTCATATTTATATAACGTTGCAACCTTAACATTAAATTAACGTATTAAATTTAACATTAAAAGGAATTTAGTATCATTGGACAAATATCCATATAATACTCAAAAATGATGGCTGTTGCCATGCACGAGCATACGAGAATATGTGCAGTTTTTACAACAGGCATATTATTAACATTTTTGTGGCGCAATTAATATAAGTAGTTTTTAACCGGTAATCCAATGATAAATTATATTAAATATAATAGGTGTCTAACTATTCTTCCCTTTTACTACCACAATATGTAGTATATTATAAATATTTCTATTTTTCTAACCTTATTTCATCAAATAATTGTTTTCGTAGAATGAAAAAAGGGGTTAAATTTATTTTCATTTGTGGGACGTGTAATGATATACATAGTACATCATTAATATTATAATAAATTATTTGTATACACAATAGATCATCAATGTCATAATGTATTATTTAAGACTTCAATCAATCAATTACACAAAATAAAATGTATACCAATAAAAATAAGATATATATATATATATGTACCTTTTAAATGTTTAAAAATATTAATGAAATTTCGTAGAAAAAGAGTATATATTAATTAGATAAAACAAACAGGAAATAATAAACAATATGTAATGGTAGCACATAAGATGAAGGGTAATAAACTATGTCTAAATTATTATATGAGATATGATTGTATTTTATAATATGTAGATCATTATTGATGAAAATGTAATAAATAACATGTAATAAATTACAATTAATAAAGAAATAACGGTGACGTCGGGGATTACTTCTTGCCTTTGAACTACGGTCAAATTTAATATAAAAAGCCAAAAATAAAGAGCATTCTAAGACAGATGCAATCAGATACTTACAGAGGCACTCACTACGCTCGACCATTCCACACTACGAAACATATGCAAGAAGTGATCCGCCGTCAACACAGTTATATTTGTTCACAAAATACAAAATCTATTTATTTAAGAGTATAGCAGAAAATATCGAGGTAGGAATCTAATAAATTCACCAAAAATAAATAAGGTTTAAAATTAAATATTATGAGTATATAGATTAAGTAGGCATACAGGAAAATCAAGTGATTATCAATAATAATAAATATACCAAGTAAATTTAATAAATCGATAATGTTTGTACAGAGTTACTTGGCAGAGTTATATCGTTGATACGTGTCTATTTCAGGAGTTAGGTTGGAGGTTCATATGTATAGCCACCATACCACTCTGGGTAGACACACGAGGTGACTCAATCCCACCTATCATCGATAACCGTCAAAACTCGTGGCATTATTGATATTTAAGAATTGACAATTAATTATAATAAATCCCATATTAATAAAATAAAGATCACTTTATTTTTCTATCATCTTCTATCTTTCTTACAGACCCTCGTACTCATATCCCGAGTAATAATATTATTAATACAATGAAGTAGTGGATCAAATAAGAATCAAAATCCCGTCATATTCTATTTAACTTATTTCTTTTGAGCAACTGTCAAAGTAGCTCCCTAAATTAATAACCCCCCATAATTATTATATCATAATTAACACATAAAGTATTAAAGAAATTAATTCTATTATTATTATCTTTTTTTGATTCACTACAGACGTTACTATAATAATATAACTGTAAGTACGTATTATGCAGTGAAAATTATAATTATAGTAATTACTAAAAAAAAACACATCTTAAGAAACAGAATAAATTTATATACCAAATATTATTGATCTAAGGCAAAGAACTGCTAATTATTTATTAACAGATTGCAAAAAGTTTTAAAAAGATTTTTATATCAAAAGTTAAAAAGCAATATAAATGTCATTCATGATTAATAAAAAAATATTGTATTATATTAATAAGTATTTATTTTAAAAATTACAAATAAAATTGTAATATAGTATTTAATATATTGTTTGTGAGAACTTATCTGATCTGAAACAAAAAAAAAAAAACACTTTCGATACACTAAGAGTACAATTTTAAATTACTTAATCAATGAAAATTCGAAGAATCATGTATAATTCTTAAAATAAAACAATGTATCTATGATAACATAAACCTGTATCATACATCACTTGTAGTTTTATCGAAAAAAGGATCACTCCTGAGGAACTATTTAAATAAAAATGTTTTACTTTAATATATTTTACTAATAAAAAAGCATTGAATAAGTAATAAATTACACCTACATATATCAGTATACATATCTAATTTTTTTCATGTGATCTCTTCAACCTAAAAGACGCTTGAGTTAAATATATTTTCATTTTGTCTTCAACCTCTTGTAGACAATTTTCATATTTTGGAATTTTCACAATAGAATCTAGAATAAAATTAGCATACTAGTTCAAAAAAAATTTTTTTTTTTACTTAAAATAATATCATAATAAATAATGACGTTAATAACAATTTTGATCATTATTCTAGAATAAAAAAAACTCTTAAAATATTTGTATAAAAAAGTCAGACAAGTTATTGCTTACCAAATACAACCTTACAAATTGGTAACTGGCTAAAACTTTTTTTCCCTTTTATACCTCTACCAACATATGAGTAATGCTGCAATACTTTATCACTGAATAGTTTAGTCATTATTCATTTTAATATTTTTCTTACATTACCTCCACCTAATAATGAAAGTTCTTTAATCTAGTATGTAACAAAAAATCAATAAATTAACTTTTTAAAAAATTTAATTAAATTTTTTTAGAAAAACTATTCAATCATATTAATTTACAGAAAAAATTTAATTATTAAGTTAAAAATTATTATTATTATTCAATAATTAGTCATCAGAGTATTTCTAAAGCATATCTTATTAATAACACTACTCAATCCAGATTTCAACAATTAATATGAAAAAACATTTACAGTCAAAAGTATCAGTATAATGTGTATATCCATTATTTTAGAAAGCTCTTTAATTATTTATATGTTAATGAAGATTAATTATTTTAACATAAAAAATTAACTATACCAGTTTTTTTTTGGTAAGTAGAATCTGATAAAATATGCTCATTTATACTTTCTAAATCAGTCTCCAATTCAATAGGGAAGATACAATCCATAGCTGAATAATCAGTTGTGGAGCTATTTTCTGAAGTGGCAAGTACCTTCAAATTTTCTAACCTTTCAAAATTTTGTAACAAAATGTCCAATTTTTCATTTATTGATTTAATTTCATATTTAATGAAATGTTGGTTTTTAAACATTTTACTTTGAAAATCTACTCCTACACAAAAAAAAAAAATACTTACATATATTAACTATTAAAAATATATATGTTATTGAATAAAATAAATTAATTAATTTTTAAATTAAATTAAAATTAATTTAAGTTAATTAATAAATAATTAATTTTAAAAATTTATAAATCTATTTAAATAAAAAGTAACTAGTAAAAATAAATTGACAGTAATACAATTGATGTTCAAGAAATTATATCAAAACCTATTTAGCCAAGAGTGCTTCCAAAATAAAGAATTTAACTGTCTTAATCCAAAATCAAATAGGTATGCTCAGTGTTTAAACTACAAGAGCAGCAGATTGTGTTATAGCACCCAAACCTCAATTTCAGCACTCCTAAACTCACGGATCTCATGTTTTTCTTATTTAATTGGTCAATTTTTAATGAGCTGTGATTGGAAAAAATAATTGGTCATGTAATTAAACAAGTTTTTGAGTAAATAAAGTGCTATCTATAAATTTTATTAGTTTGAACAGAATTCAAATTTGCCGTCAGCGCTTTTAGTGATTTTCAGTTTATTGTATAAAATTTGAATATAACATGATAATTATTTTAAGATAAGATGTATAGTGTACAATAATCAATTTAACATGTATATACATATATAATAGCTAGTGTACAACAGTGTATATTTTATGACAGATAAATTATTTGTTTGTATACAATTGGTATTAAATATTAATATATTAAATTATATTAAATATAATGATATTATTAATTAAATATTGATAAATGTAAGATGCGTAATGCAGAGCATTGTGCATATTACGACAATATTAAGACTCATACTTATGTTCTTAGATTTTGTAGAATTTGAGTTGTATGATAATTTTGTTGGTGATACAACAAAATTATTATTAGAGTGTAAATGATCGCGTCTTTTTGGAGAATCAACTATAAAAAAACCCAACCCAGCACAGGGGGGTCGCGGCACAGTGGTGACGTGCATAGCTGGATCAAGTATAATGATATCTGACAGTGATTAAAATCACTACCAAAACAAATGTTGGTGTAATAGGTTTTTTATGACATCGATATTAGCAGGTACATAACAAAGTTATTATCAATGGTAGTAAGGCACATTGTTGTGAGTTTATAAATACACTAACTGACAATACAGAAAGTATATCTATTGATAGTCATAATTGATAATAAACAATCCGTGACTGTGATAACAATGTCATAAAAAACAAATAAGCTACCTGTATTTATAATCCCTTGTGTATTATACATGTATATTAGCTCAAAAATTTGAAACTTTAAATATTTATATCTAATAAACGAAGTTACATTAAAAATTTGCTATTAAATTAAAAACTTTATTAAATTCAAAATATGTGTTTTCTCGTTTAAAAAAACTCAAGCTAATATTTTTTAACCTTGAAGGGATGAAAGACATCATGTTTTTACTACATATTATTGTAGTACTTTTTGAATCAAACAATATTTTCCTTACCAAAAATTAAAAAATACTTACTGAATAAACGAGTGTCTTATCCTTAATAAATCACTCTGTGTATATATATATATATATATATAAATTATAAGTATACTTCATTTTTATTTAATTTTGAATGAAAATAAATTATTACTAAAATGTTAAAAATGAAACGTAGAGTTAATATTAAACGTATAATATAGAATAAACATTATTTAAACATTCAATAGTGTCGTAATATGCACAATGCTCTACATTACGCATCTTAAATTAATCAATATTTAATATTTAATTAATAATAATAATTATATTTAATACCAATTGTATACAAACAAATAATTAATTTATCTGTCATAACATATACACTGTTGTACACTAGCTATTATACATGTATATACATGTTAAATTGATTATTGTACACTATACATCTTATCTTAAAATAATTATCATGTTATATTCAAATTTTATACAATAAACTGAAAATCACTAAAAGCGCTGACGACAACAACCTATGAAGGGGATAATTAAAAATAATATAAAAAGGCTGAGTTCTGCTTGCACATCATTGAGCGAGCATACTAGCGAGCGTCTCATATACGTATTTTTTCATATATGTATTTTCTCTTTCCTTTTTGAAGATCTGAATTCAATAAGGAATTCAGAATTCTTCTAACTCATTTATTTTGAGCAAACTAGCCGCGACCCCGTTTTGTCGTCGGTACATTTTAAAGTGAAATTAAGTACAATTATTTTTGCGTCAATATTTATTAATATTTATTAAAAAAAAAAGAAAAGTATAAATCTGAACGTGAAATATATAAAAGAAGTAAGTAAATTTATATTAACCCAATTATTTAGAATTAATAATCTGAGTAAAGAATGGTAAAGCAATAGATTTTTTAAACATCATATAATTTAATTATTAATAACTAGTTAGTGCTTGGTCATATACTTCGACTGGGTGTCTGCGAGGAGGCCTCCGCCACTCCATGAACGCCTCGGTATTTCCACTAAAGCACATACCAGTTAACATCACGCTTCAAGACCCTGGCCACTACATGAATACCTCAGCGTTTTAATATCTCTATTAGAGGAACTTAATACATATTTTATTATATCTACTTGTCTTTACTGTTCTAAACCCTCGGGCTCTACAACCCCGATAGAACCTCGTTGCTCCTGAATTGACCAAATCCCCAAATATCCAACATTGGTCAATAAATACACCCATCGCCTAACATCATATTTTTTGCTTATTTTTGTATTACTACAAAGTGGCGCGTAACAACGAGCTTAGTTAAATTTTACTAAGGGTTTTATAAAAAAAAAAATTACTCAGAAAAATCAAAGCATTCAAATTATAAAAATTTTATAACTTTGAAATATTAAAAACAAAAAAAAAGATTGTTTTATTAATATAAAGAAAAAAGAGAATTTAAAATTAATTTGAAAATAAAAATAATGTTCTAAAGAACTTTGAAGGAATTTAAAAAAATTGAGAATAAAATATATTTATACTAAAATAAAAAGTGAATTGGATTTAAAAAAAAATTGAGAATAAAATATATTTATACTGAAATAAAAATTGAATTGAATTTATAAAAAAATTGAGTATAAAATATATATACACTGAAATAAAAAGTGAATTGAATAAAAAAAAAAATAAAGTTATAGCAACATAATTTTAAAAAAAACCCAGCACAGGGGGGTCGCGGCATAGTGGTGACGTGACATATTTGGATCAAGTATAATGATATCTGACAGTGATTAAAATCACTATCATAAAAAAAGCTTCGATGCAAATCTTTAGATAGTGTTTAATTTTAAAAAATAGGTGGATTATTCCAAAAGCAACATGATCTGCTAGTTCGTTATTAATATCCTGATTCAGATAAAGTATGTCGAATGAAAAAGGGATTATTAAAAAATAGTATTTCCCATAAAAAAATTATATTGATCAATACACTTTTCAATAAGTTATAGCATTATAAAGTTAAAAATGTAAAAAACAAAATCAAAAATTTTCACACAAAAACAGCATTCCGTAGCCATTTTCACCTTGAAGATAAAATAAAGTCCGAATTTTTTTTTTACCATTATAAAGTATATTACATTAGCTTTAATTTAAGATATATATAAAAGTGTCAGACCTTCCGGAACACTTTCAAAAGTTACGTTGAAAAAGTTCTACTTTCTATATGCATTTTTATGTTTTGAATCCCCCCTGTATTTAGGGAAATGGTCCGATTTAAAAAAACAGTATGTCGAATGAAAGATCTATATAAATACTACTTCTCATAAAAAAATTGTAATGATTCATACATTTTTCAAAAAGTTATAGCATAATAAAGTTAAAAATGGAAAATACAAAATCGAAAATTTTCACACAAAAATAGCATTCGGTAGCCATTTTCACCATGAAGATAAGATAAAGTCCGAAATTTTTTTTTTTCATAATAAAGCATATTACATTAGCTTTAATTTAAGATATATATAAAAGTGTCAGACCTTCCGGAACACTTTCAAAAGTTAAGTTGAAAAAGTTCTACTTTCTATATGCATTTTTATGTTTTGAATCACCCCTGTATTAAGGGAAATGGTCCGATTTAAAAAAAAAGTATGTCGAATGAAAGATCTATATAAATACTACTTCTCATAAAAAAATTGTGATGATCCATACATTTTTCAAAAAGTTATAGCATAATAAAATTAAAAATGTAAAATACAAAATCAAAAATTTTCACACAAAAATAGCATTCCGTAGCCATTTTCACCTTGAAGATAAAATAAAGTCCAAAATTTTTTTTTTTCATAATAAAGTACATTACACTAGCTTTAATTTAAGATATATATAAAAGTGTCAGACCTTCCGGAACACTTTCAAAAGTTAAGTTGAAAAAGTTCTACTTTCTATATGCATTTTTATGTTTTGAATCACCCCTGTATTAAGGAAAATGGTCCGATTTAAAAAAAAAGTATGTCGAATGAAAGATCTATATAAATACTACTTCTCATAAAAAAATTGTGATGATCCATACATTTTTCAAAAAGTTATAGCATAATAAAATTAAAAATGTAAAATACAAAATCAAAAATTTTCACACAAAAATAGCATTCCGTAGCCATTTTCACCTTGAAGATAAAATAAAGTCCAAAATTTTTTTTTTTCATAATAAAGTACATTACACTAGCTTTAATTTAAGATATATATAAAAGTGTCAGACCTTCCGGAACACTTTCAAAAGTTAAGTTGAAAAAGTTCTACTTTCTATATGCATTTTTATGTTTTGAATCCCCCCTGTATTTAGGGAAATGGTCCGATTTAAAAAAACAGTATGTCGAATGAAAGATCTATATAAATACTACTTCTCATAAAAAAATTGTGATGATCCATACATTTTTCAAAAAGTTATAGCATAATAAAATTAAAAATGTAAAATACAAAATCAAAAATTTTCACACAAAAATAGCATTTGGTAGCCATTTTCACCTTGAAGATAAAATAAAGTCCAAAATTTTTTTTTTTCATAATAAAGTACATTACACTAGCTTTAATTTAAGATATATATAAAAGTGTCAGACCTTCCGGAACACTTTCAAAATTTAAGTTGAAAAAATTAATTTTTTGTGAAAAAGTTGTCATTTTAAATCCCCCCATGTGGGCAGGTTAAAAAGTCAGATTTATAAAAAAAATATACCAAATGATAGGTAATGACATCATGCATCTATAAAAAAAAGAACTATATTGATATGTTCATTTTTTAAAAAGTTACGGCAGTTTTTAGTAAAAAAAATTGAAAAAATTTCGAAAAGTAGCCATTTATAAGTTTGTAATTTTTTCGGAGGTTTCCCCCATTTACGGGGAACGAGGGAATTTTTTTCAATTTTTGAGGGTAATGTCTTTGACTAGATACGATTTGTGATCTTTTGACGTATCATTGAAAGAAATCGGTTCGTTGAGAGCTGAGAAAAAGTGGTAACAGACACAAAAAAAAA
>NW_026099572.1:10889337-10902345 GCF_025091365.1 Daktulosphaira vitifoliae | reverse complement strand
AAAAAAAAAAAAAAAAAAAAACACATCTTAGTAAAACCAGTACCTTCTCAGCTTCGCATCGATGCTAAAAAATATTTATTATAGGAAATAAATAGAGAATGAAAAATTTTTGTAGATATTACTTCTATGTTAAACACATTACATTTCTAGAAAAAAATTCTATGTTTAAAAATTTTTTTACAAAATAATAGTAGAAAATATTTTAATTACTGGTTGTAACAAATAAGTTCAATTTTAATAATTTAATACAAGGCAGTCAACTTTTGGTAAGATACACGCACATGAATGACAGAATGCACATAAACCACACAGTGTTTCAAAATCAAAAAATTCCTCAAGATAAATACAAGCTAAATTTTAATCTTCAGCAATAAAAATGTTCAGTTTTATGTTTTTTGTTTAAAGTCAATAAATTCATTATTGATACTAATTTTTCGATAAACTTTTTTAAAGTGGAGTCAGGAAGTTCAAAAATTGGTTTAGATACATTAATTTATATATTTTATAGGTCACTGAACTTAAAACTGTTACTATTTTTTAAATATTTTGTTATTATAGAGGATTGGAGGGGTTTTAAATTTGGCTTATACAGAGTGGCCCACCACTCACTGACAACTTAAATAACTTTTGATCCAGTTAATATTTTTAGCTGATTTTTTCTAAAATAATAGTTATACGTTAGGTCTATAGCTATATCTCAATAATTAATTTTTTTACATTTTATTAAAAATATTAATTATTTTTAAATTTTAAATAAAAAGTAAAAAAAAAATCTAAGATTGCTATTTTGTAGAGTAGAATTTAAGAAAAATTTATGAAAAGATCTTTTCATGATTATTTTGTATACATATGATGATAATGTGTATACATTACAAATTTGGCATTAATACCATGATAAGAAATTAGATAAGGCAATTATTACTTATCACTATCATTCAAAAGTATATTGAAAAGATAGCGTTTTCTTCTGTTCTTTTCTCAATACGTATTTCAATGTTTAATACCGTAAAATAATACATGAAAATTCAAATTTTCACAAACTTCAAAACGCTACAGAATATTTACTACTGAATATTAATAAGATATTTTTTTACTAAAATTTTTCTTAAATTCTACTCTACAAAATAGCTATCTTAGATTTTTTTTTTACATTTTATTTAAAATTTAAAAATAATTAATATTTTTAATAAAATGTAAAAAAATTAATTATTGAGATATAGCTATAGACCTAACGNAAAGATGGATTCGGCGAACGCCTGGACGAGCCTCCATGCCTCCCGGCTCCTCAACATCAGGTCCACCATGGACCCGACTCGAAACGTGGATCGTAGTCGAGACTCCAAAGAGTCCCGTTCCTAGGCCCACGACTCGCGCCGGAAGAGGGTGTGCAAAGCGCTATCAGCCTCTCCCGGGCGATCCGAACAGTGGTCGCACGCCGGCGCGGCTGCTTTACGAATACGGTGTAAGTACTCGTTAAAGCAGCCGTGGCCGGACATCACTTGGGTGAGACGATAAGTCATCTCACCGTGAGTCCGGTCCACCCACCTGTCCAGCCGATCGGGTCCTATGAGGGACCTGGTCCACTCGCCTCTCGTTTCCTCCGAGAGGCGAGTCCGCCACCGGAACATGGTCATCCGCCTGAGCGCTAGCCGGTCCTCGGGTTCGAGGGACCGGTTTCGCTCTCGGCGGAGCTCATGCCCGGCGGCGCGTTCCTCGGCGAGCAGGTCGGCGGGCGGNTACCCAGCGGCGCGTTCCTCGGTGAGCAGATCGGCGGGCGGCAATGACGACAGGATACCCGCCGCCACTCCGGACACCGTTCGGTAAGCCGAAACTGTCCGGATCGCCGCCCGCCTTTGCACCCTGAGCAGGGCTTCACGGTTTTTGGACGAATACTCAAGAGTATCCGCCCAAACCGGGGACCCGTACAGGAGGACCGAGTGTACGACACTGACTAAAAGTCTACGCCGCATCTTTCTCGGCCCTCCCAGATTGGGCATAAGTCCCGCCAGGCAATTCATGACTTTCTGGGCCCGCTGGGCCGCACGAGTAATGTGCGGCCCGAACTTTAGACGTTTGTCTATGACAAGGCACAGATAAGTCATGGAGTCCTTAAGCGGGATCTCCACCGCCCGCACGGCGAGCCGTGCAGGAGTGAACTTGTACCTGCCCGTGAACAAGACCGCTTCGGTCTTGTCCAGGGCGAGGCTAAGTCCACTCCCCTCCTGCTGGATCCAGGCGGAGACTGCTCTGAGCGCGCAGTTTGCCCGGGATCCAGCCTCCTCGGACGAGGCGCCTTCCGCCACCACCAGCGTGTCATCCGCGTACCCTGTATTATACTAAAATTTGGTACTTTTAAAGTTCAAAATTCAAAATTAGTATTTTTTACACTCTTTAGAAAATATATTGGTTTTACTAAGGTGTGTTTTTTTTTTGTGTCTGTTACCACTTTTTCTCAGCTCTTACCAAACGGATTTCTTTCAACGATACGTCAAAAAATCACAAATCGTATCTAGTCGAAGACATTATCCTCAAAAATTGAAAAAATTTCTCTCGTTACTTCGGAAATGAGAGAAACCTCCAAAAAATTACAAATTTTAAAATCGCTAATTTTCGAAATTTTTTCAATTTTTTTTTTCTTAAAACTGCCATAACTTTTTCAAAAATAAAGAAATCAATGTATTTTTTTTTTTATAGATGCTTGTTGTCTTCACCTATCATTTGGTATATTTTTTTTATAAATCTGACTTTTTACCTGCCTACAGAGGGGGATTCAAAATGACAACTTTTTCACAAAAAAATGATTTTTTCAACTTAAATTTTGAAAGTGTTCCGGAAAGTCTGACAATTTTATATATATCTTAAATTAAAGCTAATGTAATATACTTTATCATGCAAAAAAAAAATTTCGGACTTTATTTTGTCTTTACGGTGAAAATGGCTACCGAATGCTATTTTTGTATAATAATTCCCGATTTTATTTTTAGCATCGATGCGAAGCTAGAAGGTATTGGGTTTTACTAAGATGTGTTTTTTTTTTTTTGTGTCTGTTACCACTTTTTCTCAGCTCTCAACGAACCGATTTCTTTCAATGATACGTCAAAAGATCACAAATCGAATCTAGTCAAAGACATTACCCTCAAAAATTGAAAAAAATTCCCTCGTTCCCCGTAAATGGGGGAAACCTCCGAAAAAATTACAAACTTATAAATGGCTACTTTTCGAAATTTTTTCAATTTTTTTTACTAAAAACTGCCGTAACTTTTTCAAAAATGAACGTATGAATATAATTTCTTTTTATAGATTTTGATGTCTTTACCTATCATTTGGTATATTTTTTTTGTAAATTTAACCTTTTTTCTGCCCACAGGAGGGGATTTAAAATGACAACTTTTTCACAAAAAATTAATTTTTTTAACTTAACTTTTGAAAATGTTCCGGAAGGTCTGACACTTTTATATATATGTTAAATTAAAGCTAATGTAATATACTTTATTATGGTAAAAAAAAATTTCGGACTTTATTTTATCTTCATGGTGAAAACAGACATTAAACTTAATAAAAAAAATACGATTTTTGTAAAAAAATTCTTTTTTATATTTTTAACTTTATAATGCTATAACTTCTCGAAAGATGTATGGATCAATATAATTCTTTTTTTTGTAGATGCATGATGTCTTTACCTATCATTTGGTATATTTTTTTTATAAATCTGACTTTTTACCTGCCTACAAGGGGGGATTCAAAATGACAACTTTTTCACAAAAAATTGACTTTTTCAACTTAAATTTTGAAAGTGTTCCGGAAAGTCTGACACTTTTATATATATATTAAATTAAAGCTAATGTAATCTACTTTATTATGTAAAAAAAAAATTTCGGACTTTATTTTGTCTTCACGGTGAAAATGGCTACCAAATGCTATTTTTGTGTGAAAATTCTCGATTTTATATTTTACATTTTTAACTTTATAATGCTATAACTTATTGAAAAGTGTATTGATCAATATAATTTTTTTATGAAAAGTAGTATTTATATACATCTTTCATTTGACATACTTGTTTTTTAAATCGGACCATTTCCCTTAATACAGGGGGGTTTAAAACATAAAAATGCATAGAGAAACTAGAACTTTTTCAACTTAATTTTTAAAAGTGTTCCGGAAATACTGACACTTTATATTTATCTTAAATTAAAACTTATGTAATATAATTTAATATTAAAAAAAAAAAATTTGGACTTTATTTTGTCTTCACAGTGAAAATGGCTATCAAATGCTATTTTCGTGTGAAAATTCTCGATTTTATATTTTACATTTTTAACTTTATAATGCTATAACTTATTGAAAAGTGTATGGATCAATATAATTTTTTTATGAGAAATACTATTTTTTAATAATCCCTTTTTCATTCGACACATTTTTTCTTAATCAGGTTATTAATAAGGAACTAGCAGTTTATGAAGCTTTTGGAATAATCAACCAATTTTTTAAAATTAAACATTATTTAAAAATTTGCATTGAACCTTTTTTTTGATAGTGATTTTAATCACTGTCAGATATCATTATACTTGATCCAACTATGCCACGTTACCACTGTGCCACGACTCCCTTTCATATTTTATGCTTAATTATTAGTAAACAGATAGTATCATTCTCACAATATATTATATTGTGAGAATAAGATAATGATTATAATTCTAGATACAAAGTATTATAAAAAGGCAGTGCAAACCCTTACTCTGGTAAGTTCTTATCGTACACGAGAGTATATTACGTGAATAATAAGGAAAATGACATATTTATCCTATTTTTTTAATCCTGTAAAGTTGATTTTTTTTTTGAAAGTTTATAACAAAAAAAAAAAAAATTTATTTCTAATTTTTGATATTATTACTAATTACATATATAATAATAATTAAAACAAAATAAAAAATTTGTTTAAAATTTTTACTGATTATGATTTCTAATATGTTAAAAATAATCAGTCCAAAATTTCATTTTTAACCTATTTTATTGGTTCTTTAAATTCGATGAAAAATTTTTGATAAAGTTTTGTGAAAGTTTATAGTAAAAATAATTGATAATGTTACCATAACTTTTAGCTCAACTTGCAAGTTTAAAATTGAAATCATTAAATAGAAAATTTTATGAGAATTTAAAAAATTGTATCGTTAAGTTTAATATGCAGTCAGCAAATATTATAATTATTATGTATCAGAAAGCTTAATATTTTTTTGTATTTTTATCGTAATAGATAACTTAAATAGAAATAATAGTAATCATTTTCCAATAACTTTTGGTGTTTAACCGTTTAGCAGGAGCGTGCCTATTTTTATCGTTCATAGTCGCGTGGATGTCTATTTGACCCCATTTCTAATAAAGTATAAAATATGTATAAAAAAGTTTATTTTTTTTAATTCAAAGACATTTTTTGTTACCGTATGATATATAAATATGGATGAAAATCCAAAAATAAAAATTAAAAAGTAAATAAATTATAAAATCATGTGCATTACTAAAAATTATATTACGAAAAAAAAAAAACTTAATTTTCAAATTATTTCATTAAAAAATTTTGGTTTGTAAAAAAATTATTTTAACTGCAAAATCTTATTTTTAAGACGTTAAACAAAAGTTTTTACTATTACAAAATGTATTTGAATTAATTTTTCTTGTATTACTTTGAGCTCAAACACGGCTTATATTTATTAGTTTTATATGTATTTACATTTATATAATCATTTTTCTGAATTGAATTTTTTCATTATTAATATTATAATATATTTAATTATTATTATTATACAAGTATATACAATTATTCGTTTGTAGTAGCACATCAATTACCGCTAATCAATGTGTCCACATTACGCGATGTATTTATTACATGTTTTATTTGTTCCGTATCATCGATTAGTGGATATTCAAATAGATTATTTATTTTTAAAACTTAATTGCACAGTCGGTGGCAGATTCACGTAATTCCAATTACACAATATTATATCGATTACAACATTGCATTTACGATAAAACGATATTTTGAAAAAAATAAAAGTCCACAAAAAATATGATAACGTTACAAGTCGCATGGGGGTCAATATGACCCATTTCAACATTGATGGATATTTTATGTCATACATTTTTTTTTCGAAGGTATTTATTTATGAAAATCGATTCAATATTACTATAAAAACTATCTTCTAAATTTATATCTATGTATACCTTTTATGCAATATAATACATCCGTTTTTATTTATGTGGGCGTATGTTAAACCCTCACGCGACTGTTTAAGGGTTAAAAAGGTATTAGAATAATTAATAATTGAAATACCAACTATATGAACTGAATGAACTGAATTAATTTTAATAATTTACTATGACTAAAAAAACCAATAAAAAAAAGTTATTAAAAAGATCTACTCAATAGAGCGTAATATAAATTTTCATTATAATTAAAAAAATCTATTGTTAATTCATGATAAATTAACAATACTTTTTTTTTAGAAATGATTTATATAGCAACATATTACCAAAAAATTGGAATATTATAGTCTAGTAGTATCACACAAATAGAGTAAAAAAATTATTAAATTACAAAGTAAAATTATATAATTTTGTAGTTGAAACCTATTATATCAAATTATCATACCAAACTTGATTCGTCAATAAATACTTTGAAAATATTATAAAACAATGATTCTAATTGTCTGTATGGAGAACATGGGATAAGTAATTGTTTAATTGATAAATTAGAGTTTTTTTACAATTTTTGAGGGTAATATCTTCAACTAGATACGAATTATAATTTTTTACGATTTTTTTCACGGAAATCGTACGTTTTTCTTTAACTTTGATGTCCGTTTTAATAGTGTCATTCTTTCAGGAACATTTTCAAAAGTTAAGTTAAAAAAATTAATTTTTATGAAAATTTTGCCAACCTAAATTTAATTCAGGTGAAACTAAAAATCATTTTTTTTGTTAGATTTATGAAACATGTTACAAAAATAATTGGAAATTTATAGATGGTAGTAGCACACGTGTAGTATAATTTTTAACACATGTACTATATAACATATATATGAATAAAGCAAAAAAATCATCTAACCAATGTTTCCCTTTTAACCACGAAGACAAGTCAAGAGATTAAATTTTTTTTTTTCAAATTAAAGTATATTACATAAGCTTCATTTAAGATATATATAAAAGTGTCAGTCTTTTCGGAACATTTTCAAAAGTCAAGTAGAAAAAGTTAATTTTTTATGAAAATGTTGCCAACCTGAATACCTTCTTATGGGCGAGTAAAGAGTCAAATGTTCACAAAAATATATCAAATGATAGTGAAATATCTAAGGTATCTATAAAAAAAATTTAATTGATTCCGTCATTTTTAAAAAAGTTATGGCCGTTTTAAGTAAAAAAAATTGAAAAAATGTTGAAAATTACTGATTTATTAATTTGTAATTTTTTGGGGTATTTCTCCCACTTACGAGGAAAGAGAAAATATTTTTCAATTTTTGAAGGTTATGTCTTTGACTAGATACGATTTGTAATTTTTTGACGTATTGTTCATTAAAATCTCTCCTGTGAGTACTTGATGTCGATGAATCAAGCACCACATAGATCTATAATTAATTTATAAGTCTACAATTATTCCTACAATTAATATTTAAAGTCATATGGCCATGTATAAAAATATTCTTTCTCATTTCGTAAATTACCATGCATAAATAGAACAGCGTATTTTTTTATTTGTCTGCTAATAATTGTAATGAATCAAAATAGAAGTTTCGAGAATATTCAAGAAACTTCTAGAATAATTTTTCCACATAAATAATTATTAATTTTAAATACTTTTCTGACTCACAATTATTTCATTACATTTTACAAATATATCGCTCATTCGGAGCAATGTTTATATTAATGTCAATCTTTTTAATTACCATAAGCGTATTTGTGGCGCCAAACAGACGGCAAGATAAAATAGTTAAATTCTAAAGAAAAACTAGCCTCCCTTCATCACCTTACCAACTAGTTTAATATAAAAGGGCTATTATTCTTTCATATTAAATTAATAATGTAAAATTCATGTTACTTTTGTCAACCTTAATTATAAGTTTTACACATTTGTTAAAATAATTAATACAAATCATAGAAATAAACTCAGTATGTTGCCACTCATACCAGTATTTTTATTTATTTAAATTAACTTTAAATATTGACGTCAATAAAGAACAACGCAATTTAGCATCTATCTACGAATCCATCTGGATATCAAGATAAGTGTAGTCGTAAGACATGCCTTATATTTATGTAATATTAAGATATAGAATAGAGCGGGTGAGAGGTAGGATTAAGACTATAAGAATGAATCCAACATTATCCATATAACTTATAACCCTTCCACCTACTCTTCGTTTTACTTTTTATTACATAATTTAAACCTATATAAAGTATTCAATTATTTTCAATATACAATTTTTTATTTTCATTTCACCAATAAATATGGAAATTATTAAAGATTAAGCTAAAATATTATTCTTGAAATACTTTTTCATTCATATGTTTTTTGAAAACAATGATCAATATTAAAAAACTTACTTATTTTGAAAATTATAATTTTGAGATTTTATGATACTGAATTATCCAATATAATTATTCCACTAGGGAAGGGGGGTTCTTATTTTTCATTATGACTATGAGTATGATGAAATTAAAAATAAATGGCTTTTTAGGTATTAAAAATAAACTGTAAGCATAATGTTTGTACTTGATATTATTTAAAAAATCCTATAACACTTTTTGGGACAGCATTAAAATTACAATAATTAATACTATATATATTTTAATACTGAAAAAACCTTACGATAAATAATTAAATATATTTTATTATATATTTTTAATTTTAAACATCAACATTAAATCAATAGTTTTACAAGTATTTTTAAAATTATTTAAAAAACTACACACACCTTATTCATATATATTTTTTGCTATAAATATATACATAAAACATATATAATTAACTATTATCAATTTAAACACTCCTATTACATGAAATATTTTTGATTACATAAAAAATTTGAAAATGAAAATTGAATTGTTAATATTAATGTTTTTTATTAAAAGTATAACATTTGAAGTTGGACTTGTTGATTGTAAAATATATAATGCAGATCTACAAAAACAGTATATAACATATTTTAAACAAGTAATGAATCACTTACGAAATCAAATAATAAAATCAAATCTGTATCACATATCAATAAGGAGTGAAAATGACAAAATAATGAGCATACAAGAAACTCTAAAAAATAGATTTTATGGTATTAATTATTCAATAAAAATATATTATATAATAGTTGAATTAATTAACTATCTATTTATTGAAGGACTAAAACAATTTACTGAACACTTAATGATCATTATAGATAATTGTGAACATTTTTTAAAAAAAAATTTATTTCAAATCGCAATTTACTGCATTGTAGTACTTTTAAATGCAGTTAAAAAATCAAATGAAATGTTTGAATATTTATACAAAGCGATAACATTTATTGATTACTTAGATATGAAAATACTGAATATTTCATTAATTCATAGAAAAACGGTAGTAGAAGAAATTTATACCGTTAAAAATTATACTTATAAAATGAAAACGTCAGAAATTATAAATTATGTAAATAATGACGAAAGCTTTAAAATTGAAAAAGCTAAAGAAGATTACAAAGAAATCAATAATTTCGTTAATAATATAGTTGTAATAACACGTGAATTTTTTAAAAACAATATTAATATTATAAATAATACAAGGGAATTGAATTTACGAGAATATTACTATGGTAAATACATTACTAATGATTATAATATGGAGTTTGTCGATTTTATTAGTGAAAATTTAAACAATTACTATTTAAAAACGATTGATGACTATTACTTCAAAATTGGATTCTATGAATTACTTCATCCTAGTACAGCTGAGTAAGTGTTATTATTAGTAAAGATATTGTTTTCTCACTATAAAAATTATATTAAAATAAATAATTTACATTGATTTTTTTTTATTTAAGCCTCATACCCCCTCAGAAGAACATCTTTCCTCAATATAGAGCGATTGAAGTACTAAATACTTTGTTCCACAAAGGGAATTGGGAGCTATTGAAACATATAAGAATTATAGTTGATGATGAAATAATCACTACTAATCGAATTATTAGAGATACTGTAAATGATTTTAATTTTAGTCTAAAAAACAAATACTTTACTCTAATGATGCGATGCAGATACACTGAAATATTAAAAAATTATAATACATATATGTCCGCAGTATTACAAATATGCAAAAATGAAAAGATTAAAAGTAATTTAAAAGACTTTGTTGATTGTATTATTAATTTTCTTGAAGCGGTTCATGATTCAAAAGAAATGTTTAAAAATATGTTGATAGCTTTAGATATATTAAAAGCTGAATCAATTTGGGATATAAAGTGTTATGCACATACATCATTAACTCACACATATAATTTATTAACTATTTTTTTGCTCGAAATTGAACAGCTTATGTTAACAAGAGATAGAATTGTCAATCTATCTTTGAATGAAGTAGAATTAATATCCGATGAATTATTATTACATATCGTTAAAACAAAATATAACTTTAATCAAAATATACATAAACTAAGTCGTTTTATCAATCAACGTTGCTCCATTGAAGTTTTAGAAAAATATCAATTAATAAAATCATGGATGAATGAAGTAATGTTATTGAATATTAACATTATAGAATGTCCAATACTTATATATGAATACGCATTAAATAAATTTACGACATTTTGTGATATTGCTATTACAAGTGAATTCGATTATTTAGGTTTTAATAAAATAATTAGAAATAATTAAATATGTTTGTAAAATGTATTACAAAATTTATGTAGAAATATTTAAATACAATTTTTAATTATTATCAGGATAAAAATTTTTAGTAAATTAAATTGTTGATGAATCATATAATATTGCATTAGCAAACATAATTTATTAGCATTTTTTAGTTACTTATTAAATGTAAAACCTATATGTTTAGCTATATGTTTATAGCATAATTCATAAAAATATTTCCATATCAATGTACTTATTCTTTTTAAGAGAATTTTAGTATAAGTATTATTTTTTAATTCATATTCAATTAGTTTAGTAATTGATAATAAATAGAAAAATCTTAAGTCAAAGATACTAAAATAATCACATAATTTAAATGGATGTTCGTTGATGAATTATTTTTATAATAAATTATAAAATTGTGAAGAGTTGCTTACTTGTTATTTTAATGGAAATATCGCATCTCGTCTTATGAAACAAAAACATATTTTTTAGCGTAATAAAAATGTATTATCAATTCTTTTCATTTAATTTGTCTTTAATTTCTTTCAAGAAAAAATTTGTGTGTTTTACATATGAACGGGCGGGGGCAACATTTGTTGACACGGCCACGGCGTTGTCACACGTTTGACACACCTCGGTCGTGTCAGCTCCTTCACAGCCACCGCTCCACTGTAAACCGGACCGTTACACACACGCGTTATCGTCGTGGTGTAAAGTCCAATAAATGCCTAGAGTCGAATACCTGCCGCAATAATACGTCCAGGAAGTCATCTCCGTGACACCGATACTGACGTGTGTACTTTTCTCGTGAGTACCAACAGAAGCAACAGAACTACGAACATCATCAGTTTCTGTATACATAAATATATATATATATATATCTCATCGCCATTTACATATTTTATGGTTTCCGGATTATTTTCTTTTTGTTGTGACAATTCTAAGTTTTATAAACACCTAATAAACGACACGACGTCTGTTAAAACTTAAAGTGTTGTGTTTACTTAATTATTAACTCACCTTGATGCGAGTTCGATGTTATACCTATCGCAACAATGTAATGTTGGACTGTATTTGAAACTTCTTATAATTTGATATAATTAAAAAAAAAAATTTTTATGCTTATCAAGATTGATAAGGTTGAGAAAAATCGATCCAGTGAACTGAAAAAAAGTAGTGACCCAAAAAAATAAATAAAACCAAGCCTACAGGGGTCGCAGCACAGTGAGGACGTGATATAGTTGGTTCCAAGATGATGATATCTGACAGTGATTAAAATTACTATCATATAATGCTTTAATGCAAATCTGTAGATAGTGTTTAATTTAAAAAACGGTGGCACAGTGGGGTCGAGGCACAGTGTGGACGAGGCATAGATGGGACAAGTATAGATGATATCTGACAGTGATTAAAATCACTATCATAAGAAACGCTTCGATGCAAATCTGTAGATAGTGTTTCCTTTAGAGAAATTGGTGAAATATTTTAAAAGCAACATGAACTCTTATTTCTTTAATTATATCCTGATTAGTAGTTCTTTGATTTTAAAATATAATATATGAATAAATACTAATTATAGTTTTTAAATTTAGTATGAAATTGTGAGGCCAGCTATGATGTATGGTTCATAGTGTTGGGCGGTTGATAAGAAAGTAGAGCAGAGAATAAGTGTAGCAGAGATGAGAATGCTTAGTTGGATGAGTGGAGTGACTAGAGAAGATAGGATAAGGAACGACTATATAAGAGGAAGTATAGGTGTTGCGTCAATCGTGGATAAGATGACAGAAAATAGACTTAGATTGTTTAGTCATGTTATGAGCAGAGGAGAATTGGAATCTGTAAGAACAGTAGAAATGAATTTTGAAGGAAGAGGTAGAGGAAGACCAAAAAAGAGATTGAGGGATGTTATTGAATGCGACATGAGGACAGCTGATAAGAGCGTAGAAGATGTGGGAAATCGTGTCAAGTGGAATCTTAGGATAAGGGTGCCCGACCCCAAGTAGTTGGGATTAAGGCAAAGAAAAAGAAAAATATTACCAGAAATTCCGGTGGCAATTGACATAATATGATTGTTGTTTCGGAATGTACAATTTAGCGTTTAGTTGGGTTTAAATAATATAGCGTCAAATCAATTACCTA
>NW_026099572.1:10886268-10887744 GCF_025091365.1 Daktulosphaira vitifoliae | reverse complement strand
GAAAAATAAAATTGAAAGTTAAATAAAACATAATTTTTCTTTTAAAACATAACTTGTTAACAGCAGCATTTTTTTATATGTAAAACTAACTGATTGATAATTCTCGTGAATTACAATTACTCTATTGTTATAGTTTTTTATTTTTGAATTTTTAATATATTAAACTATGTTAAAATCATATTTTATTTGATTTTAACTTGATTTATTGTTTTTAATATTAATTTTTTTTTTAATTAATAAACTAATAATAAAAAATTTGAATTAATTTAGTCTAATAACACAATGTGTTATAATAATTTATGTTATAAATTATTAAAAAAAAGTATTAACTAATATCTAATACTAATACTAGTACACATTATACTATTATTTTTTTAGGATCCAATCCAAATAAATTTATAAAATTCAAGGTCATATCCGACTCAGTCCAAAAAAAAAACAATTAAGCCTAATGAATGATGAAATTCATTCAAGAAATGCAATAAACGTAGCTAAAGGTTTTAAACGATCCAATATTAATGTTATGACCCAATTCGACCTGGCTTGGTCTATTTTAAATTAAATTCCAACCCGAACTGTTCTAAATCGGGCTAGCTCAGTCCGAACTGATCATTGTTACGCATTCCTGTTTACTCCTATCAATTCGGCTGTTTAGTTAAATGATTACCATGTTAACTTTATTTTATTTTAAATTTAATAACTAATAACATATTATGGCAGAAATCATACTTATATTTGTTTTACAGATGAAAAAATCAACAAAGGAAGCCATTCAAAGTACAACAAAAGGCAGTTAAAAGTACACCACAAACGTCATTTGTCTAAAACTTTGTCAGCAGGTGCAGACTACCACTTGGGAAACGATCTTATTAATGATGTGGACAGTCCCAATAACATGTTTATGACAAAAAATGGGACAATCGTGACGTCACAAATTGGTGGAACCGTTATTTTGCCCTGTGCCACAACCAAATCTGGCATAGCCACCGTAAGTTTACCAATAAATGTGCCATAATCTCTACAAATATGATTATTAGGAGATTTATAATCGATTTAACAATATTAACCTTAAAAAACCCAGCACAGGGGGGTCGCGGCACAGTGGTGACGTGGCATAGTTGGATCAAGTATAATGAAATCTGACAGTGATTAAAATCACTATCAAAAAAAAACGCTTCGATGCAAATCTTTAGATAGTGTTTAATTTTAAAAAATTGGTGGATTATTCCAAAAGCTTCATAAACTACTAGTTCCTTATTAATATCCTGATTAAGACAAAGTATGTCGAATAAAAAAGAGATTATTAGAAAATAGTATTTCCCATAAAAAAATTATATTGATCAATACACTTTTCAATAAGTTATAGCATTATAATGTTAAAAATGTAAAAAATAAAATTGAGAATTTTCACACAATAATAGCATTTGGTAGCCATTTTCACCTTGAAGATAAAATAAAGTCCGAAATTTTTTTTTT
>NW_026099572.1:10881864-10882833 GCF_025091365.1 Daktulosphaira vitifoliae | reverse complement strand
ATTATTAAATTACAAAGTAAAATGATTTAATTTTGTAGTTGAAACCTATCATATCAAACTTCATTCGTTAATAAATATTTTGAAAACATTAGAAATTAATGATTTTAATTGTCTTTATGGAGACGATGTAATAACTAACTGTTTAATTGATAAATTAGAATTTTTTTTTCAATTTTTGAGAGTAATATCTTCAACTAGATACGAATTGTAGTCATTGGACGTATCGTTGAAAAAAGTAGGTCAAGTTAGAGCAGAGAAAATAAATGATATTCACAAAAAAACATCTTCTCGGCTTTGCATCGAAGCTAAAACTTAAAATATAGTAAAATAATTTTAATACGAATAAGAAATTTCTTCTTGCAAGGGGCGACTAAAGTGATGGGATCATTGATCTTTATTGAAGTTATTGAATCTAAATGAGTTAAAAATTTATACTAACTTAAAAAGAATTAAGAAAAAATGCAAAAAATTTATTGTCATACGTGGGTTGGAACCTCGTACCCCAAGCGTGTAAAACATAAGTTTTACCAACTCGACAACCGTACGTAGATGCCGTCGGATGAAAAAATTGGCTATTTAAGCTAGTTCAAATTTCAAAGTTATTTTACTCGACTTAAAAGAAGCAAACAAATTTAAATAAGTTTAACTTTCTATGATATATTAATTTTAATTTATATAATATTTATGAAAATCTATACTCCCCTTGTCAGGTATTTTAAAATAAAATGAAATACAAAACCCAGAATTTTAACACAAAAATAGCAAATTTTTTAATACGGTAGTCATTTTTNATTTAAATTTGTAATTTTTTGGGGGATTTCCCCCGTTTACGAGGAACGAGGGAATTTTTTTCAATTTTTGAGGGTAATGTATTCGACTAGATACGATTTGTGATCTTTTGACATATTGTTCATCAAAATCAGTCCAGCGAGAGCTGAGATTGAGCGTTCACAGACACAAAAAAAAAAA
>NW_026099572.1:10880503-10881792 GCF_025091365.1 Daktulosphaira vitifoliae | reverse complement strand
AAATAAAAAAATAAAAAAACACATCATAGTAAAATTAATACCTTCTCAGCTTCGCATCGAAGCTAAAAATTGGTGGATTATTCCAAAAGCTACATCATTTCCTATTTCCTTATTTACTAAGTTATGGCAGTTTTGAGTAAAAAAAATTTTGAAAATTTTGAAAATTTGCGATTTTTTAATTTCTATTTTTTTATGGAAGTTTTCCCCATTTGCAGGGAATGGGGCTAATTTTTTTAGGGTAAAGTATTCAATTAGATACGATTTGTGATCTTTTGACGTATCGTTGAAAGAAATAGGTTCGGAGAGAGCTGAGAAAATGTATTAACAGAAACAAAAAATAAATAATAAATATAGTTTAAAAAAACTAAAAAACACGCTTTTAAAGTACATCGAACTAAAAATTATTTTTAACTTTTTAGTTCGATGTACTTTAAAAGCGTGTTTTTTAGTTTTTTTAAACTATATTTATTATTCATTTTTTGTTTCTGTTAATACATTTTCTCAGCTCTCTCCGAACCTATTTCTTTCAACGATACGTCAAAAGATCACAAATCGTATCTAGTCGAATACTTTACCCTAAAAAAATTAGCCCCATTCCCTGCAAATGGGGAAAACTTCCATAAAAAAATAGAAATTAAAAAATCGCAAATTTTCAAAATTTTCAAAATTTTTTTTACTCAAAACTGCCATAACTTAGTAAATAAGGAAATAGGAAATGATGTAGCTTTTGGAATAATCCACCAATTTTTAGCTTCGATGCGAAGCTGAGAAGGTATTAATTTTACTATGATGTGTTTTTTTATTTTTTTATTTNGTTCTTTTTTTTATAGATGCATGATGTCATTATCTATCATTTGGTATATTTTTTTTATAAATCTGACTTTTTAACCTGCCCACAGGGGGGGATTTAAAATGACAACTTTTTCACAAAAAATTAAATTTTTCAACTTAACTTTTGAAAATGTTCCGGAAAGTCTGACAATTTTATATATATCTTAAATTAAAGCTAATGTAATATACTTTATCATGGAAAAATAAAATTTCGGACTTTATTTTATCTTCAAGGTGAAAACGGCTACCAAATGCTATTATTGTGTGAAAATTCTCAATTTTATTTTTTACATTTTTAACATTATAATGCTATAACTTATTGAAAAGTGTATTGATCAATATAATTTTTTTATGGGAAATACTATTTTCTAATAATCTCTTTTTTATTCGACATACTTTGTCTTAATCAGGATATTAATAAGGAACTAGCAGTTTATGAAGCTTTTGGAATAATCCAC
>NW_026099572.1:10869023-10880487 GCF_025091365.1 Daktulosphaira vitifoliae | reverse complement strand
TAACTTTTGAAAATGTTCCGGAAGGTCTGACACTTTTATATATATCTTAAATTAAAGCTAATGTAATGTACTTTAATTTGAAAAAAAAAATAGTGACCTCTGGACTTGTCTTCATGGTGAAAACGGCTACCGAATGCTATTTTTGTGTGAAAATTCTCGATTTTATAATTTACATTTTTTACTTTAAAGTGCTATAACTTTTTAAAAAAAGTATGGATCAATACAATTTTTTCATGAGAAGTAGTATTTATATACATCTTTCATTGGATATACTTTTTTTTTAAATCAGACTATTTCCCTATATATGGGGGGCTTCAAATATAAAAAATGCATATAGAAAGTAAAACTTTTTCAACTTAAATTTTGAAAATGTTCCGGAAGGTCTGACACTTTTATATATATCTTAAATTAAAGCTAATGTAATATAATATACTTTAATTTGAAAAAATTTGACCTCTGGACTTGTCTTCGTTGTGAAAGTTGACATCAAAGTTAATAAAAAATTACGATTTTTTTTAAATAATTTTTTTTTATATTTTTAACTTAATAATGCTCTAACTTTTTCAAAAATGAACATATCAATATAATTTTTTTTTATATAGATGCTTGATGTCTTTACTTATCATTTGGTATATTTTTTTTGTAAATCTGACATTTAACCTGCCCACAGGGGGGGATTTAAAATGACAACTTTTTCACAAAAAATTTACTTTTTCAACATAACTTTTGAAAATGTTCCGGAAGGTCTGACACTTTTATATATATCTTAAATTAAAGCTAATGTAATATACTTTAATTTGAAAAAAAAAAATTTGACCTCTGGACTTGTCTTCACGGCGAAAATGGCTACCGAATGCTATTTTCGTGTGAAAATTCTCGATTTTATTATTTATATTATATTTAACTTTATAATGCTATAACTTATTGAAAAGTTTATGGATCCACACAATTTTTTTATGAGAAATAATATTTTTTAATAAACCCTTTTTCATTCGACATACTTTATCTTAATCGAGATATTAATAAGGAACCAGCAGATCAAGTAGCTTTTGGAATAAAACACCAATTTTTTTAAAATTAAACACTATCTAAAGATTTGCATCGAAGCGTTTATTTTTGATAGTGATTTTAATCACTGTCAGATATCATTTACTTGATCCAACTATGCCACGTCTCCACTGTGCCGCGACCCCCCTGTGCTGGGTTTTTTTACTTTTTAGTTACATGTTATGATAGTAATTACTATCAATATCATGGTTGTAACGGGTAAAGGGGAATCAGGGTTCGATTCCGGAGTGGGAGTCTAAGAAACGGCTACCCATTCCAAGGATAGCAGCAAGCGCGCAACGTGGAGGTAGTGACGAAAAATGACAATCATTCCCCGTAATCGGAATAAATACACTATATATCTCTTAATGAGAATAAAGCGTATTAATATATAAGTTTTAATAGTAATTAATATATATATATATATACATGTAAAGCGACTTAAGTACGTAAACGTATCATGTACGAGGTATAGCAGTGTTTTGTGGACGGGCGTGGCGGGGGGAACGTTATACACTAGATATATACGGCGGCTGCTGTAGGGATATGTAAATGAATATTAACATATACGAACATATAAATATTATTATATATATATTTATGCATATATATATTAATATTAGCGGCGATGGTAAGAATATACAATCTACGCATAACATCTCGGCACTTTCGCTGGCGTCGACGACGCTATGTAAGGCGTGATCCTCAGGCGTCAAAAGGTTAGCAGCGTAGATGACGACGGTGCGCGAGTGCGGATTGGTTTGTTGACGTCATCACTTTGACAATGGGAAGAAGACTACGGTATCATTAGCGGCGGAACGTCGTCGGCTGTGCGGCACTTGCTGGATTTTGCACCGCGGCGTATAACGCGCGGTGTTGGTCAGTCAAATACTCATAAAATAGAGCGACGGCTGATAAAGGTGGCACGACTCGTGGGGCATCGTGTATAACAAAACGACGCGGGGCCGTGTCAATTACAATAAAAATTTGTTATATATATCGCTCATTTGAGAGAACAGTGACATAACTCAAAAAACACGATTTTTCACAAAACGCATTAGAAAATTACATTCACTATTAAATGATGATAAAATCGTGTTTAATGTTTTTATTGCTTTAGGTACCTACTTTTATAGAATTAAGTGTTATAATACATTATATTTATACTTTCTATTTTCACCTACAGCTATATTATTATTATAAAAGTAGGTTTTAAGTTAAGTTTTTAAACTTATGACACTATTGACGCAAAGATTGATTTTTGGTTCAGAGTTATTTTGTAATATGTCGTTATTACAACATTTTATTTTTAGTTTGTACTTAATTTAATGTATTATTTGTAGTTATGACATTATTGTGTAACTTTTAATATTAACACAAATTATAATAAATGCTTCAACATTATTAACTTATAAACAATACAAAATTCAAATTAATTAATTGTAAATATAACAATATTTTAAACTTTTAGTAATAGAAATATAACTCTTTTGAATGTATAACATAACAAAACCTTCTAGTTTAAGAACATAATAATACTATATTATAATATCACGAAACATAATTTCTAAATAATAAAAACGTAACTTTTTAACTTATGGATGAATTAATACATTAGATTAGTATTATAATATTACAGAATATTTATAATTGTTCATAAAATGGTTTATAAAAGTTTGGTATAAAATTTTTCTTAACTAAGTATAATAAGTCTTCTTTTTTCTTTTCTGAGATCCTTGGTTTTGCAGAAAAATTTTTTTTTTAACTCAACAGCTACAGGTTTTTTTCTTCTGATCACAACAGCTTCTTGGAATTCTGTTTGAGAGTATGATGTTTTATAAAAAATGGATGATGGAGATTCCTTCTCAACTTTCAGAACTTTTATATTCGTAAACTTCACTACTTCATTCTCTGTGTTATTTGTAATATTTACACCGATTTCAGTACACAGACTTTTTATATCATAAAGTATATATAAAGTTCTTGTACCATAAAGAGAAACACCTAAATAATTATTATTTGTAAATAACTCAAAAATCGTCATTGTTCTCGTAAATGAGCGATATATATAATTAATGACACGCGCGCGTCTACGGTTTGGAAAATATTGTTGTCTACGAGTGGTGAGCGGGGTGGGGCGAATGCGTTACGACAGTCTAGTCTCAAGGTCATACACGACGGGATACGCGACATAATAACACGTGTCGCATGGAGTTACAAACTTACAAACAACAAACGACAAACATACATGTGAAACTAATATAAGCGTGTTAAAAAAAAAAAACACATCATAGTAAAATAATACCTCCTCAGCTTCACATCAAAGGTAGAAGTATGAACTTTTTGCGATAAGTTTTTATAGCTCAACTTGTAAGTTTTATATTGACATTATTAAATAGAAAATTTTATGAGAATTTATTAAATGGTATTTGCTAATATTAATACAAAGCCGGGGAATATTATAATTAATATTTTCAATGTAGTATCACATTTTAATACATGTAAAATTAATACATATACTTAATAAAATATATCACCAAATCAGTGTTCCTCCATGGATAAGATGGATAAAAAAATAAACCCTTACACAAGATTTAACCACCCTCTTACGTATTCCATATAACGCCCACGTAAAAGATTCTATCACATTAACCAATCAAATACAAAAAAAAATATTTCAAGAATTTCACCAGAGATTACGAAACCAGTTTTGCGGGTTATAAAAAGGCCATTTCCCCCCAAATTTGGGTGGTTCTGAACATATCCCTCTCTTTACACTCTCGAGGCAAAAAGTCGTTCTAGCCATTCCTCTCGAATTCTCTGGACTTCTCAATCTACATTCACAAATGGAATCTGCGTTAGTGTATGGTTCTTTTTTAGTTACAATTCTATATCAAATCTACACCGTTTTATACCATTCCTATTCACTGGGATTTAAGAGAAATATTATACGTCTTATTTTCGGTCGAATACCTTTGGTATTAAAATATTCCAACACATGTAAAAAAATTGGTATTTATTAATTTTTTTGTATATATACACACTTCAAAAAAATACATGATTAGATTGCTATTTTAAATCCCCCCTGTGAGCAGAATAAGTGTTAGATTCTCAAAAAAATGATATCAAATGAAAGGGAAATATCTAATTTATAATATTAGCTTCGATGCGAAGCGGAGAAGGTATTAATTTTACTATGATGTGTTTTTATTTTTTTTTTTTTTATGTCTGTTGCCACTTTTTCTCAGCTCTCATAGGACCGATTTCTTTCAAAAATACGTCAAAAGATCACAAATCGTATCTAGTTGAAGACATTACCCTTAAAAATTGAAAAAAATTCCCTCGTTCCCCGCAAATGGGGGAAATATCCAAAAAAATTACAAATTTAAAAATCGCTAATTTTCGAAATTTTTTCACTTTTTTTTCTTAAAACTTCCATAACTTTTTGAAAAATCAACAAATCAACATAATTTTTTTTTATACTAAAACCTTAGATATTTACCTTTCATTTGATATCATTTTTTTGAAAATCTATCACTTAACCTGCTCATTGGGGGGGATTTAAAATGGCAACTTTTTTACAAAAATTAATTTTTTCAACTTAATTTTTGAAAATGTTCCGGAAAGACTGCGTCCTTTAAACATATATCAAATTAAAGCTTATTTTATGTACTACAAAATGAAAAAAAAAAATTTGTCCCGACACTTTTTTTTCTACATTTAAACGGCTGCCGTAGTTAAAAAAACACTATTTTTGTGTTAAAATTTTCGATTTTCGATTTTAAATTTTCAACTTAAAAATGCTATAACTTTTTGAAAAATGTATATATCAGCACAAATTTTTTTTTTCTAAATACATTATAAGTACATCTTTCATTTGACATACTTTTTATTAAAATTGGACAATTTCCCCTTATATAGGGGGCGTTCAAAACTTAAAATATTGTAAAAAACATAGATCTTTTTCAACTGAACTTTTGAAAATGTTCCGGAAATACTGCGTCCTTTAAACATATATCAAATCAAAGGTTATGTTATATACTATCAAATGAAAAAAAAAAATTTGTCCCGACATCTTATCTTCTATGTGCAAATGGCTGTCGAAAATTTAAAAAAAAATGTAATGTTTGCGATAAAAATTACCTTTTATCGGGATGTTTTTTGTACTTAAAACTGCCATAACTTTTTCAAAAATGAACAAATAAAAATAATATTTTTTTGTATTGAAACCTTAGATATTTCCCTTTCATTTGATATAATTTTTTTTGAAAATCTAACACTTATTCTGCTCACTGGGAGGATTTAAAATAGTAACTTTTTTACAAAAAATAACTTTTTCAACTTAATTTTTGAAAATGTTCCGGAAATACTGCGTCCTTTAAACATATATAAAATTAAAGCTTATTTTATGTACTACAAAATGAAAAAAAAAAATTTGTCCCGACGACCTATCTTCTATACGCAAATGGCTACCATATTCAAAAATATGCTATTTTTGTATGAAAATTATGGGTTTTGTATTTTATTTTAATAGAAGTTGATGTTGCTTTTGCAATTATCCAACAATTTTTTAAAATTAAACACTATCTACAGATTTGCATCGAAGCGTTTCTTATGATAGTGATTTTAATCACTGTCAGATTAAATCTAGACTGAACCCAACTATGCAATGTCTCCACTATGCCGCGACCCCACTGTGCTACCGTTATATTTATAATTTAAATTTCAGTAATTTTTTTAAAAATTATTTTATTCCAATCTTTTTGCATGTATATATGTGTAGCCGATAGTTCCCCGGAGTAGGGATAATACCAGTCATTTGTATTAAAAAAAAACTGTAGCACAGTGTGGATGAGGCATAGATTGGACAAGTATAGATGATAACTGACAGTGATTGAAATCACTATCATAAGAAACGCTCCGATGCAAATCTGTAGACAGTGTTTCATTTAGAGAAATTGGTGAATTATTCCAAAAGCAACATCAACTCTTATTTCTTTTATTATACCCAGATTAGTAGTTCTTTGATTTTAAAATATAATATATGAATAAATACTAATTATAATTATTAAATTTAGTATGAAATTGATATTCAATAATTTAATATTGTAATTTATATGGAGAAATTATAAAAATAATAAAAATGTTATATTTTGATTTACTTTTACGTGTATACAAATTTAAAGGACTTGATACAATATTTTTCAATAAAAACTGTTTGTTACTATAAATAAATGCACTGGACTACAAAGAACTTTCATCAGAAGCAAAAATGTACTTTTCTAAATCAACCTTTCGTTTGTTTTCAAATCTGCAATTAGACTTTTTCTATTACTTCTAAATTTTTATATTATTACTAATTACATATAACAAAATAATTAAAAGAAAAAAAAATTTGTTTTAAATAATTACTTATTTAATTTTTAGTATACTAAAAATTATCAGTCAACATTTTCATTTTTAACCTATTTTTTTGGTTCTTTAAAGTTGAAAATTTTTAATAAAGTTATGTGAAAGTTTACAGTAATAAAAACCCAGCACAGGGGGGTCGCGGCACAGTGGTGACGTGACGTAGTTGGACCAAGTATAATGATATCTGACAGTGATTAAAATCACTATAAAAAAAAAACGCTTCGATGCAAATCTTTAGATAGTGTTTAATTTTAAAAAATTGGTGGATTATTCCAAAAGCTTCATAAACTGCTAGTTCCTTATTAATATCCTGATTAAGATAAAGTATGTCGAATGAAAAAGGGATTATTAAAAAATAGTATTTCCCATAAAAAAATTATATTGATCAATACACTTTTCAATAAGTTATAGCATTATAATGTTAAAAATGTAAAAAATAAAATTGAGAATTTTCACACAATAATAGCATTTGGTAGCCATTTTCACCTTGAAGATAAAATAAAGTCCGAAATTTTTTTTTTCCATGATAAAGTATATTACATTAGCTTTAATTTAAGATATATATAAAAGTGTCAGCCCTTCCGGAACACTTTCAAAAGTTAAGTTGAAAAAATTAATTTTTTGTAAAAAAGTTGTCATTTTGAATCCCCCCCTGTAGGCAGGTAAAAAGTCAGATTTATAAAAAAAATATATCAAATGATAGGTAAAGACATCATGCATCTACAAAAAAAAGAATTATATTGATCCATACATCTTTCGAGAACTTATAGCTTTATAAAATTAAAAATATAAAAAAGAATTTTTTTACAAAAATCGTATTTTTTTTATTAAGTTTAATGTCTGTTTACACCATGAAGATAAAATAAAGTCCGAAATTTTTTTTTACCATTATAAAGTATATTACATTATCTTTAATTTAAGATATATATAAAAGTATCAAACCTTCCGGAACACTTTCAAAAGAAAAGTTGAAAAATTTAATTTTTTGTGAAAAAGTTGTCATTTTAAATCCCCCCCTGTGGGCAGGTTAAAAAGTCAGATTTATAAAAAAATATACCAAATGAAAGGTAATGATATTATGCATCTATATAAAAAAGAATTATATTGATATGTTCATTTTTGAAAAAGTTATGGCACTTTTAAGTAAAAAAAATTGAAAAAATTTCGAAAATTAGCGATTTTTAAATTTGTAATTTTTTTGGAGGTTTCCCCCTTTTACGGGGAACGAGGGAATTTTTTTCAATTTTTAAGGGTAATGTCTTCGACTAGATACGATTTGTGATCTTTTGACGTATCATTGAAAGAAATCGGTTCGGTGAGAGCTGAGAAAAAGTGGTAACAGACACAAAAAAAAAAAATAAATAAACACATCTTAGTAAAACCAATACCTTCTCAGCTTCGCATCGAAGCTAAAATGATGGATTATCCAAAAAGCAAAAGAGACTCTTATTTTCTTATTTATATCTTGATTGGTAGCACTTAGATTTAAAAGTATAATTTATGAATAAATATTTATTATAGCAATTAAATAATGTATGAAAAATTATAAAGTAGATACTACTTCAATGGAAAATATGTATAAAAGTTGAAGATATTTATGTTATACTTTTCAAAAAAAAATAAATGTTTGTTACCTATAAATAAATTTATTTGTCCACAAGAAATTTTCATCATACACCAAAATATACTTTCCAAAACGCATTCAAGCACCGATTTCAAATCTGCAATCGGCTTTTTTCACCTTTCATATTATAATAATTACAAATACTACTAGTTAGTAAAATCGAGTATTTCTGCGCCTATTTCAAATCTGAAATTAAATTTTCCCATTTTTACTAAACAATTACAAAATCCTTCTAATTTTAGCTTCACATCCAAGCTAAAATTTCGGACATTATTTTGTCTTCACAGTGAAAACAGACATCAAAGTTAATAAAAAATAAGATTTTTATAAAAAAAATTGTTTTTTAGCTTCGATGCGAAGCTGAGAAGGTATTATTTTACTAAGATGTGTTTTTTTTTTTTTTTTTTTCTGTTACCACTTTTCTCAGCTCTCACCGAACCAATTTCTTTCAATGATACGTCAAAAGATCACAAATTGTATCTAGTCGAAGACATTACTCTCAAAAATTCAAAAAAATGCCCTCGTTCCCCGTAAATGGGGGAAACCTCCGAAAAAATTACAAATTTAAAAATGGCTAATTTTTGAAATTTTTTCAATTTTTTTTACTAAAAACTGCCGTAACTTTTTTTAAAATAAACATATCAATATAATTCTTTTTTTTATAGATGCACTACCTATCATTTGGTATATTTTTTTTATAAATCTGTCAATTTAACCTGCCTACAGAGGGGGAACTTTTGAGTGTTCCGGAAAGTCTGACACTTTTATATATATCTTAAATTAAAGCTAATGTAATATACTTTATCATGCAAAAAAAAAATTTCGGACTTTATTTTATCTTCACGGTGAAAATGGCTACCGAATGCTTCTTTTGTGGGAAAATTTTCGATTTTGTATTTTACATTTTTAACTTTATTATGCTATAACTTTTTGAAAAATGTATGGATCAGTACAATTTTTTCATGAGGAGTAGTATTCATATACATATTTCATTTGACATACTGTTTTTTTAAATCCGACCATTTCCCTATATACGAGCGGGGTTCAAATCTAAAAAATGCATGTAGAAAGTGGAACTTTTTCAACTTAAATTTTGAAAGTGTTCCGGAAAGTCTGACACTTTTATATATATCTTAAATTAAAGCTAATGTAATATACTTTATTATGCAAAAAAAAAATTTCGGACTTTATTTTATCTTCATGGTGAAAACAGACATCAAAGTTTATAAAATAATACGATTTTTGTAAAAAAATTCATTTTTATATTTTTAACTTTATAATGCTATAACTTTTTGAAAGATGTATGAATCAATATAAATTTTTTTTTATAGATGCATGATGTCTTTACCTATCATTTGGTATATATTTTTATAAATCTGACTTTTTACCTGCCCACAGGGGGGGATTTAAAATGACCACTTTTTCACAAAAAATTTACTTTTTCAACTTAAATTTTGAAAGTGTTCCGGAAAGTCTGACACTTCTATATATATCTTAAATTATAGCTAATGTAATTTACTTTATTATGTGAAAAAAAAATTTCGGACTTTATTTTATCTTCACGGTGAAAATGGCTACCGAATGCTATTATTGTGTGAAAATTCTCGATTTTATTTTTTACATTTTTAACTTTATAATGCTATGACATATTGAAAAGTGTATGGATCAACATTATTTTTTTATGAGAAACAATATTTTTTAATAATCCCTTTTTCATTCTACATACTTTATCTTAATTAGGATATTAATAATGAACTAGCAGATAATGTAGCTTTTTGAATAGTCCACCAATTTTTTAAAATTAAACACTATCTAAAGATATGCATCGAAGCGTTTTCTTATGATAGTGATTTTAATCACTGTCAGATATCATTATACTTAATCCATCTATACCACGTCACTACTGTGCCGCGACCCCCTTGTGCTGGGTTTTTATATTTTTAATTTTATAATGTTATAACTTTTTGAAAAATATATGGATCAATACAATTTTTTTATGATAAATACTATTTATTACCTTTTTTATTGGACATAGTTTTTTTTTAAATAGAACCATTTCCCTTTACATATTTATGTATTATATATATATATATTATATATATATATATATATATTTTCATATATAACACTTATAAATCATAAAACTTGTAATCAGGATATAAATAAAGAAATAGGAGATCATGATTTTATTTCATTGGATTTGTAGAAATTTCTGTATTATCAGAATTATCTTATATACTTTAATTTCTATTGCAATACGCATATTCTGTCATGGAATAAAGTATTAAGTATAATTCTCATACTGGTGTTCCACAATTAGGTGGACGGCCTGTGTAAACGGCCGAGGAGATATGGTGAAAGGCATAGTCCCCCCACCCACATGATGTAGGTTTACCCAGTCCTAGGTGGACGGGACGGTGCAAACGGCCGGGGGGATATGGTGAACGGCATAGTCCCCTCACCCACCCACATGATATGTGTTTACCCAGTCCTAGGTGGACGAGCGGTGTAAACGCCCGGGGAGATATGATGAAAGGTCGATGTTTCTCGTTCCTAGATAGCATTTCGTTATATCATGGTATATGTTACCATGGTATATGCATAATATACCTAGGTAGATGGAACATCATATAGTATATCTTGATATATTACAGAAAATTAGAGGTATTTTAAAAATTACATAATTTTAGAATTATATGAAAATATTTGAATGCAAAAAAGTGAAAGGTGTAATCAAGCGGCGACGGCGGCTATTAATCCCACGAAACCCAACTTTAGCTATGTGACGTGTATGCCTTTGATCATAGAGAGTTCCTTGACTAACGTAGTTATTAAAACAGTAAATCAGCGGTTTACCCCAACATAGAAGGAGAGGTGATGATGAAACTCATCATAAGGTGATCATTATTATGATATTTATTAGTAAATAAATAAATATGTATAATATTATACTATTTCATAAGAATTGAGTTATTTTGTAATTAAAGAGAAAATATTTAAAAATCGATAGTTTAAATTAATTATTATGATATTAAGTTACATTATTGCGTTTGTTAATAGATATTTTTTATCTTCGGTGCGAAGCTGAGAAGGTATTGGTTTTTTTTTTTTTGTTAATGTGTAAACGTTATTGGATAAAACATATGTATACATATTGAGTATACACATACTCTATTACATATATTTGTATAAAAATATTTAGAAATCGTGACTTTAAATTTAATTATTATGATATTAAAGTNCAAATTTAATTATTAGGATATTACAGTGAAATCACTTAAGTGGTGAACGAAAAGGCTAGTTTACAGAGATATGTGATCTGTAATTTGCCGGGCCTAGATGAAAATATGTGATTTTTCCGCATAAATGAGTATTTTCACA
>NW_026099572.1:10868223-10868923 GCF_025091365.1 Daktulosphaira vitifoliae | reverse complement strand
AAGTAGCTTTAATCGAAAATGAAATAAATTATTTATTTATTGGAAAAAAAAAAAAAAATAGTAGGGATGATAAAATTAAAATGTTAATAATTGTACATACCTGNAGAAATGTTAATAATTGTACATACCTGTTGAAGACGTTTGCTGGTTCATGATTTCTTATTTGCGCGTGAAAATATTAAAATAATAAATTTATAGTTTTCAAATAATCAACTATGCGTTAACGTTAATTGAACACGAATGTGACAGGATACAAAGCGTTTAACCGGTTATATAGTAAAATGACAAAATGCGTAGGCGTGAAAAAAGACAACGTTGCCATTTTTCTCATAAAATGCATACGGCAGTGAACATTAATATATTGTATCATCTTTGGAATTATGCTGACCTAAGCGTCTGGCATCCGATGATAAGATTCATACGACATTTTTATGCGGCGACCTCTTTGATGTTTGAAATATGCTGACGTAAGCGTCTGGTAGACGATGATAGCAATAGTTCTCATAAAAGGCGTAGGCGTGAAAAAAGACAACGTTGTCATTTTTCTCATAAAATGCATACGACAGTGACCATTAATATATTGTAACATCTTTGGAAATATGCTGACCTAAGCGTCTGGCAACCGATGATAAAATTCACACGACATTACTGTACGGTGACCTCTTTGATGTTTGAAATATGCTGACCTAAGCGTCTGGTA
>NW_026099572.1:10828957-10866968 GCF_025091365.1 Daktulosphaira vitifoliae | reverse complement strand
TATACAAATAACAACACTGTTTTTATTTTAGATTATAAGTTTATTATAAGAAACTAGTACAATATATAAAGTTATTGTTTATAAATTATTAATATAAGTTGATTTTCTGACGTGATTGGGTATCGGCCATTANAGGCCACTCCACCACCTCACACGTGTATGATAAGACCACTCCTCCCTTTACCCCCTTCATTGATAAGAACACACCTCCTCTATGATAAGACAACGCCTCCTCATACCCCCACCATCGAGAAACCACGCTCACTGTGTGACCTTGACAACGGTCATTATCCCTACCATTGAGAGACCACGCCTCCCCTAACCTATCATTGATAAGACCACGCCTTCTCCTTTCCCCCACCCTCATGAATGCAATCCAACATTACCCCCACCATCGAGAAACCACGCCCACTATATGACCTTGACATTACCCCCACCATCGAGAGACCACGCCCACTGTGTGACACGCCCCTCCTCCCAGACCACGCCCACCCATGGTAGATGGGTAGGTGAAGGGGTGAGGCGGGGGGTTCTAGAACTCTCTATTTTACCCTACTAACGTGTTTTTAATTTTCTTGATATTGCACTGTTAATAGTACACTCCATTTGTTTAAGTATCTGAATGTTTTCTTTATTTAATAAAACACGGCATCCTTCGGTCGTCGCGGATTCTAATACTAAATGTACTGAATCACGATATAATGTTTTAGATAATTTGAAACATTCATTTCGGCATAAAATATTGTTTTCGTTTCTAACTGGAGATTATTGTAAAAATATATTTATTTCATTCATCATGCCGTAAATAGTATTCAAAAATTCTGTTGACATGCTAATATATCGTGAAGGAGTAATAATATATACCGTAATATTGAAGTCCTCCTTCGGATTCAGTCCTAGTTGTAAAAATTTTCTATCGCCAAACGAAATTGTATAACTGCTTGAATCGATCATTTCAGCTGGCGGTGTCGGTGCAACATAAACATAACGTTGTTTTCTTACAGGTTCGGCATCCATATTGTTCATAGAGTAGAGTCTTCTTTTTAGAGCTGATGGTTCTTGATGACACTGTGACTTTATCAACGATTTCATGCTCATTTATGTGGAAAAATCACATATTTTCATAGGGGGGTCAGCAAATCACAGATCACATATCCCCGTAAACTAACCCATTCCTTCACCACTTAAGTAATTTCACTTTAATATCATAATAATTAATTTTAAACTCTCGATTTCTAAATATTTGTATACAAATATATGTAATAGATTATGTGTATACATGTTTTATACAAAAACGATTACACATTAATGTCTATTAACAAACGCGGTAGTGTGACTGAATAATCAAAAAAGAATTTGATAAAATATTATTTCTAACGTATAAATATTTTCTCTAAAATTAAAAAAAAAAACTCAATTCTTATGAAATAGTATAATATTATACATATTTATTTATTTACTTTAATATCATAATAATGATCACCTTATGATGAGTTTCATCATCACCTCCTCTTCTATGTAGGGGTAAACTGCTGATTAACTGTTTTAATTATTCAAGTAAGAGGGCTCTCTATGACCAAAGGCCTACACATCCACATAGCTATAGTTGGGTTTCGTTTGATTAATAGCCGCTGTCGCCGCTTGATTACTCCTTTCTATTTTCTGCATTCAAATATTTTCAAATAATTCTAAAATTATGTAATTTTTAAAATAGCTCCAATTTTCTATAATATATCAAGATATACTATATGATGTTCCATCTACTTCGGTATACTATGAATATACCAGGGTATACAATACATGATAACTGTACAAGTCCGCATTTGTCCGAAAAAGTAGTAGATGAGCATAAATAACACTTAAATCGTATACCGTCATGTATTTTCCTATGCAGCAGTTAAAAACAGTTTTTTGACAACGTACACTTTTTCACACTTGTCACAAGAAAACATTTTTTAAAACTTTAAGTGATACAACACTATTAATTTTACTCAAGTAATAATCAGTCTTTTATGTGAAAATACTCATTTATGCGGAAAAATCACATATTTTCATCGAGGGTCGGCAAATTACAGATCACATATCTCTGTAAACTAGCCTTTTCGTTCACCACTTAAGTGATTTCACTTTAATATCCTAATAATTAAATTTAAAGTCACGATTTCTAAATATTTTTATACAAATATATGTAATAGAGTATGTGTATACTCAATATGTATACATATGTTTTATCCAATAACGTTTACACATTAACAAAAAAAAAAAAACCAATACCTTCTCAGCTTCGCATCGAAGCTAAAATATATCTATTAACAAACGCAATAATGTAACTTAATATCATAATAATTAATTTAAACTATCGATTTTTAAATATTTTCTCTTTAATTACAAAATAACTCAATTCTTATGAAATAGTATAATATTATACATATTTATTTATTTACTAATAAATATCATAATAATGATCACCTTATGATGAGTTTCATCATCACCTCTCCTTCTATGTTGGGGTAAACCGCTGATTTACTGTTTTAATAACTACGTTAGTCAAGGAACTCTCTATGATCAAAGGCTTTCACTTTTTTGCATTCAAATATTTTCATATAATTCTAAAATTATGTAATTTTTAAAATACCTCTAATTTTCTGTAATATATCAAGATATACTATATGATGTTCCATCTACCTAGGTATATTATGCATATACCATGGTAACATATACCATGATATAACGAAATGCTATCTAGGAACGAGAAACATCGACCTTTCATCATATCTCCCCGGGCGTTTACACCGCTCGTCCACCTAGGACTGGGTAAACACATATCATGTGGGTGGGTGAGGGGACTATGCCGTTCACCATATCCCCCCGGCCGTTTGCACCGTCCCGTCCACCTAGGACTGGGTAAACCTACATCATGTGGGTGGGGGGACTATGCCTTTCACCATATCTCCTCGGCCGTTTACACAGGTTGTCCACCTAGGGAGAGGAAACGGCCGGGGCCGTTTTGGGGGGTATCCAGCTCAGACTTTATAGAACTACTGATACATTAATTTATATGTTTTTTAGGTCAATGAATTTAAAATTGTTACTATTTTTTAAATAGTTTGTTATTATAGAGGATTGGAGGGGTTTTAAATTAGGCTTATATTATACAAAAATTTGGTACTTTTAAAGTTCAAAATTCAAAATTAGTATTTTTTACACTCTTTAGAAAATATATTGGTTTTACTAAGGTGTGTTTTTTTTTTGTGTCTGTTACCACTTTTTCTCAGCTCTTACCGAACGAATTTCTTTCAACGATACGTCAAAAAATCACAAATCGTATCTAGTCGAAGAAATTACTTTAAAAAATTTAAAAAATTTCTCTCGTTACTTCGGAAATGAGGGAAACCTCCAAAAAAGTTACAAATTTTAAAATCGCTAATTTTCTATATTTTTTCCATTTATTTTACTTAAAACTGCCATAACTTTTTCAAAAATGTACGAATTAATATAATTTTTTTTTATAGATACAAGAGGTATTTACCTATTATTTTGTATATTTTGTTTATAAATCTGACCCTTTACCTGCCCACAAGGGTATTTAAAATGACAACTTTTTCACAAAAAAATTACTTTTTCAACTTAACAATTAAAAGTGTCTGGAAAGTCTGACATTTTTATCTTAAATTAAAGCTAATGTAATAGAATTTATTATGAAAAAAATAATTTCGGACTTTATTTTATCTTCACGGTGAAAATGGCTACCGAATGCTATTTTTGTATGAAAATAATAGATTTTATATTTTACATTTTTAACTTTATAATGTTATAACTTATTGAAAAGTATATGGATCAATACAATTTTTTATGAGAAATAATATTTATATTTCTCTTTCATTCGACATACTTTATCTTTATCATGATATAAATAAGGTTATAGCAGATCATGTAGCTATTAGAATAATCCATTAATTTTTTTAAAAATAATCATTATCTACAGATTTGCATCGAAGATTTTTTTATAATAGTAATTTTATTCATTGTCAGATATCATCTATACTTGACCCAACTATGCCACGTCCCTACTAAGCCGCAATGCCACTGTGCTGGGTTTTTTTTATATATTTCTTTAATATTTTAATGAAATTGGATAGTGTGTGTAATAACCAAAAGAAATATTAACGATAGTGAGGGTGACTATACATAATGTAATTTTATTTATTTATTCATAAAGTTTATTTTGAAAAAAGCATTGAAAAACACACGTTAAAAAAAAAAAAAATTGAAAAAACTCGATGGGGTGGTAAAATGCATTTGTTCTGAAAATCGTATTTGGTTGATAAAAGCGTATTTATTATTATAGAAAGTGTTAATTATTTTAACAAAAGTATATTTTAAATTTAGTGTTAAAAGTTAAGTCTAAAGACAAACAGTATAAAGAATACGCTTGAGTAAGTTTGGAATAATATTAAATTGGTTAACTTGACATTATTAAGTGAGAAATGTGGACAAGAAAGATGAAAGATTGACTGACTAGAAAAACAGTGTCTTCAGCCTTTATATAATGTACCACAAAAGTCATAAACGAGGATTGGGCGTCTTGAATGTATCATACTTTTTATAGGCATATTCAGTCATCATTCTTTATTTCAATAAACGTAAAAGAGTTATCGTATTTAAATTTCCTTTTTTAGTACTTAAGTGGTGCTTCGAAGACGGCATGAAAGACAATGACTCACGTCTACTTTATAGTTTGCAAAAGTCAAATGACACGGCCACGGCGTTGTCACACGTTGACACCCCGCGGTCGTATCAGCTCCTTCTCAGCCACCGCTTCACTGTAAACCGGACCGTTACACACACGCGTTATCGTCGTGGTGTAAAGTCCAACAAATGCCTAGCGTCGAATACCCCGCCGCAATAATACGTCCAGTAAGTCTTCTTCGTGACACCTTACCGATCGGATCACTCGTCGTCTGTTCAACAACGCCGAACACACCGCTACGAACATTGTGCCTTTATACATATATATATATATATATTGATATTTGTCATTATTAGTTTACTACATTCTGTTTTTCTGATATAACGTATATATAGTGTTGTCGAAACGCCAATAAAATATTACTACGTTCACTTTAAACCATTAACGTGTTGTACTTTTCCTAAAATTATAACATCCCGCGAGTGCGGCAAAACAAACCGCGACACAAAATTATATGTGTAATCGTGTCAGCGTATTCTTTTCTGTGGTTTTAGAAATAAAACAGGTATTGATTTTATTAATATTCCAAAGGAGAATATTACATGTGGTTGAACCATGGTGTGGACATGGCATAGTTGGTACAAGTATAGATGATATCTGACAGTGATTGAAATCACTACCATAAGGAACGTTTCGATGAAAATCTGTAGATAGTGTTTAAATTTAAGAAATTGATGGATTATTCCAAAAGCGACTTGCACCTCTTATATCCTTAATTTTACAATGATGTTAAACTCGTGAGTGGACTGTTATCGTAAAATATAATTCACAGAGTGTGATGATCTACATGTGTAAAATATACCAAATTTCATGACACGGTAGTATAATGGTAAGTATCCCCTCCTATCACGAGAGAGACCGGGGTTGGATTCCCCGCCGAGGAGCCAGTCGACATGACTTACGTTACAATAACTTAGTCGACACTGGTTTTGAGGGTAGAGACACGCGGGCCGTTTATTAATTATATATATTAAATAAAATTATATCAACAGATTATTTAAACAAAAACCAACAAACCGAAAAGACATACACAGAAATAATAATCTTCGCATGATTTTGCGGCACTATTCGCTGGTGTCAACGACGCAAAGTTCAGTATGAACCTCGGCGTCAAAAAGTTAGCAGCGTTGTTGGCGACGGTGCGCATGTGCGGATCGGTTCGTCGAGTCCGTTTGTGCGGCAAGTTCGGAGCTGGTGGCGTACATCCTCGACGTTGTCACGTTGACAACGGGAAGAAGACTCAACGTATCATTTGCGGGAAGTCGTCGTCGACCGTGTGGCAATTGCTGGACTTTGAACTGTAGCGTATGGCACACGGTGTTGGTCAGTCAAATACTTATAGAAGGGCAACGGCTAATTAAAAGGTGGCACGAGTCGCGGGGCATCGTGTTTACCAGAGATGGCGAACCTAGACACGCGCACACTACTTTAGTGACACACGCAACTGTGTAAAAGTATGTCATCAAAAACCACTGGTAGTAGGACGTAGACTAAAATAAATTGAGATTACGAAAATGAAATATTAAATTTATGGTATTTTACCTACACGCATTCAATTGAATATCTACATTACTCAAAAACAATTAATTTTATTACATTTCGATAAGAAAATCTTATTCGATAAGAACTTTATTAGATATATATTTATATAACGTGTAAAACTGGTCCACGGCTAGCGTTAGTCATTACTCATTCGTGGAATCAAATGTGTTTCATGTATTAAATTTTATCGTTGCCTTTGATTTGTCTGAATGCATCGTTTTGGCAGTTTTCATTATTGGCGAGGATTATTTTTATAATAATTCAAAGGTTATGTTTTTAATAAATGTCAAAAAGTAAAAGTGGGAGATCATTTCACGAACAATGTACTGTTTAAATAGTAAAAGCGTTATGTTGCTTATGTAATGAAACAGTATTTGGTCGCAGTTTTTATGTAAAAGACATTTTGAAACAAGTCATACGGACATATTTTCTTTATTAACTGAAGAAAAGTTGGAATTAATTTCGCAAAAATTGAAACGTTTTAAAAATCAATCAAATAATTTCGAAGCTGCGTTTAAACCAAATAATAATTTAACAGCTGCTAGTTTTTCTATATCCCACTGTATTACACATCATGGTAAACCAGTTTCCAATGGAGAATACATAAAAAAATTTTTATTAATGACATCAAATACTTTCTTTTGTGATTTTGCGAATAAAAATTAAATAATAAAACGTATTCAAGATTTACCTATTAGTAGAAATATTGTTAAAGAACAAATTTTATGTATGAGTGGCGATATATTAAATGTTTTATATTGCGCCTTGGTTTGATCAATACTAAGATTATTGCTGAACAATTTGGAGACCCTCTCAATCTTTTCTAATTGTAATTTTAAATAAAGTTCAAAAAATGTTCTTATAATTTATTTATTTTAAAATAATTAAATTTGGTATTACTATCGATTTTACAATCTTAGACTTACAATTGAATGACTGTCCTAATAGTTAAAATAATTTATTTTTATAGTCCAAAATGAGGCAAATGTAAGGGAATAAATTTTAATTCCACTCTTTTGTTTGAAAAGTGCTCTAATATATCCAGTTGGGTTATATAGAAACGCGTAGGTTGTTTATTAATTAATTGTGCAGCAACAGGTTATTTAAAAAACAAACCGAAAAGATGAATGAATAATAATATTCGCATAATATTGCGCCACTTTCGCTGGCGTCGGCGACGCAGTGTTCGCCATGGTTTGGTCGCACGACACGTTCGGAACCGGTGGCGCACATCCTTGACGTTGTCACTTCGATAACGGAAAAAGTCTCAACGTATCATTTGTGGCGGATCGTCGTTGGCCATGCTGCACTTGCTGTATTTTGCACCGTCACGTATAGCACGCGGTATTGTACATAGTAGTGCGACGACTGATAACGGTGCCATGGGTTGCGGAGTATCATGAAGCGATGGGCGACCGTGTCGTATTATGTTTTAATATTCAATAATAGCACACTTAAATTAATTTTTTTAAAGTTATTTATTTAACCGGTTTAATGATAAATTTATTAAAACTTTCGTTGTAAATGTTACAAATAAACACAATAATATAACTTAACACGATAATAACCAAAATAATAAACTTCAATTAATTAATCAAAAATCAATTTTTTTGTAACACTGGTCCATTCAGGTCGTTCTCCTGAAAATAAAAATTGAATTAATGACTAAAAGTCAAGGTATTAGATAAAAAAAACTTTTATATATTATTTAATTATATTATTATTTAAATAATATAATTAAATATAAAATTTAATTTAATAAGATTTAAATCTTATTTTTTTGTTTTGTATTATTTAAGAATAAAAGTGTGTTTGATAAATCATTTTACTAATTATATTGTCAAAATTTACCTTCTTCCTGTGAATCATACGCTGGAAAATTGATATTTCCTTTATAAACACAGAAGAGCAATAAAATGCATAATATTGGGTAGCCAAATAAGTCAAGCAAAAATTTCAATTTTGACAATAATGGTCAATGTCCTATTATGATGAATTAAACACATAATCGCTGATTTTTGAGGCCCACTGTCCAATAACACACACACGCTGGTAAGAGTCGGTGTTGTTGCGAACACGCACAGCAAGAGTACCTAATACGGTACTTTGTGCATATGAGGTACCTGAAAATTGCAGCGGCATATCACCTGTTTGATCAACACTTCACTAAGTAGAAGTCGCAGATTGATCCATGTATAAGATAGTGCAGAATTTTTTTTCGCACTTTTTACGCATCAAGTTTGAATAGCATGACGATGCAACATGACTTGGTTTGAGATACGACAAACTTTATATTCATATTCTTCGAAGAACATCATTTTTTTTTAAAGCAAACTAATTAAATAAACAACTTATAGAAATACCCAACAAATGTATACTGTTTACTTATATTATAATACACGCGATTAAATCCTAAATCGATTAATAGTCACTTTAATAATCGTTATTTCCGAGAAGAAATCTATAAATTATTTTTTCCATCTCTTTTATTCGAATTTTAATAATTAAGCGCATTATATGAACATTAATCTTAAATATGAAATTTATATTAATGTTATATAAAATGTTAAATTGATTTGTATACTATTTGTACATCTATAATAATTTTTATATTTTGTACTTAATTATTAATAAACCGTTATATTATGAGAATGAGTAAATAATGATTTTTGTTGATACAAAGTATTATAAAAAAATATAGCAAACCCTTACATTTATAAATTCTTTTCGTGCACTTGACTACGTTACGATAACGTTGTGATCATGATTGTCGAAGTTCTTACCTATTTAAGTTATGAACTAAATCGAATGTGTCATTATATTTTTCAACCATTGATACATACTATGACTTAAGATTTTTTAAGAACCAAGAAAAGTTATCATATAAGATTTCAAATCAAAAGTTTTGAGTTTCTAAAAGGATTCTAAAAAAACCGATTGATACGGATAAAAAAATGTCAGTAAAGCTACAAAAATAAAATATTGGTATTGCTGAGTCATCGGTGAATGAATTTAATAATTTCAAAAGACATGTTTTAATTAGATTAATGCAAATGAGCTCAATAAAAAAATTAGTGTGTAAAAGTTGCTCATTTAATAAGCGGCTTTGGTGGGGAATCTTACTCAACGGTTGAAACATTTAATTTAAACCATGAGACTATTGAATTAATATTTGATGAACTAGACAAAAAGGCACAGGTCTATGGAGGTATTGTGTGACAGCTGATCAAAAAATGAAAAGAAAAAATGAACACGTGTGATACGGTTCAATAAGATTCAATGAACAAATAATAAAATATACAAGTATGCGTGTAATGTGACTCCTCAGTAATGTTAATAAATGTTTATAATGATTTAATTTAAAGAAATCGTTTTTGTTGTATTAAATAAACAAAGCACGAAAAAGAGTACTAGAATTATTAAAATTAAAGTATTAAGATAGAAAAAAACAATGTATGAAATTTTGGTTTGCTATCACACCAGCGCATTTTTATTACTAATTATATTATTAAAATTTACCTCTCTTCTTCAAATTAACTTCTGAAAAATTAAAATTTATTTATAAACACAGAGAAACTATAAAAATGTAAACTATTAAAGAGCTACATAGGTCAAGCAAAAATCTCAAAATTAATTATAATGGTTAATGTCCTATTAACATGAATTTAAGGTTTTTTAAAAATAAGACACTTTTTTCTAGCCATTAAACTGTATATTTTATTTTTAGGATATTCGATAATGTTTATAAATTTGAATATTACTAAAATTATGGTAAATTTTTAAAAAATATTTCTTAAAATAAAAAATGTAAGATAGTTCATATACACTTTAAACCTAGATTCATAAATATCATACAAACTAATTTTTCCTATCTGTAAATGAAAATCACAAGAGAGAATTGACCTAGCTAACGAATAATAGATAGTTATACTTATGCTTTCGTAGTATATCCCTATCAAATTACTACTATATATAGTTAGTTATCAAATACAATTTGTGTGATACTAATTGAAATTGAAGAATTAAAATAGGAAAAATATAAAACAATATATATACATTTGATTTTGTTAACATCAGATGTTGATGTTCTATATTTCAAAATAACTTGATTTTAATGCAACTGAACCTATTAAGGGGAATTTTTTGTTAAGTTTAAACATTTAATTAAATTTGATAAGTCATTATATTACTAATTATATTATCAGATGTTACCTATATTCTTCTTAGGAGCGTCTAAAAAATTAATATATTATTTATAAATACAGAGAAATTATAAAAATGAAAAAGATTGGGAATAAATATGTTGTATCAAAATATGGTCAATGACCTATTATGATGAGTTTAAGATTTTTGAAAATATAAGTACATTATATTATAATACAATGTATTGTTTTTTTTTGACATTAATCTGTGTATTTTAGCTTCGATGCGAAGCTGAGAAGGTATTATTTTTATGAAGCTCGATAATATGTATAAATTTGAGTATTATTTAAATTATAGTAAATTTTTTAAAAAGGAATTCTTAAAAAAAACAAATGTAACATAGTTCAAATATATTTTAAACCTAGACTCATAAATATCATTCAAACTAACTTTTCCTATCCGTAAATAAGTTTGAGTATTATAGCTGCTCTCAGATACCACCTTATCTAGTCAGCCAGTGTTACCTTTTTTATGTCGCTTGAGTGTTTATTGTTTGTAAGTTTATATGTTATGTAATAGTCCCTACTCGTGTACCTTTTTGATTGTACATTTTAATTTAACCGTTCATTCGTTAGTTGATGTTTCGATCTTGCACCTGTCCTATTATTTTTATTAGTGATGGGAAATATCGAATAGTAACTAATGAACTATTCTCTAGTTGTCCACTATTTGAAATATTCAATAGTCATTCAAAAAATATTCGATAGTTACACAATATTTTCGAGTAGTTAATTATTCAAAAGTCTATTCAAATAGTTTTTAAAACTATTCGATAGTCTATGCTAAAAATAAACTATTCGGTTTTATAAACACAATTCGAATAATTAATCGATAGTTTAAAATATTTGAAAATGACCATTACTAATTTTTACTATTATTAATTGTATAATAATTGAATTTGTTAATTATCTTTTTATTATAATAAAGTGTACTTAATAAAAATTTTAGGTAGAACTAATCAAATATTTTTGAAACCATTGGGTAACCCATTCTAATAATTATTAAAACTATCGAATACTATTCGATAGTTTAAAATATGCGAAAATGCCCATATTATCGTATAACAATTCAAATTGTGTTTATACAACCGAATAGTTTATTTTTAGCATAAACTATCGAATAGTTTTTAAAACTATTCGAATATATTGTGTAACTATCGAATATTTTTACTATTCGAATATTTTTTGAATGACTATCGAGTAGTTCGAATAGTGGACAACTATCGAATAGTTCGATAGTTTCTATTCGATATTTCCCATCACTAGTTAATATATTTGTGAGCTAAAATCATATTGTAATTATTATCATTTCTATAATTAGACAAAAAAAAATTTAACTTTAAAAATTTATGAAAAATTTCAAAATGGCCATTTATAGAATTGATTTTAATAAATAATTTGGTGAAAAAAAATTCTCATTAATGTTTGTTAGTTAATTTTCTATAACATTTAACATTTTATAATAATTTGAATTTTTCTGTATTTATTCTATGATATCATGTAATTATGTTTTATAAAAAAGTACAGAAGTAAATACAATCTTTTCTTACTAATTATGATATGAATAAGGATTTTTCCATGAAAATTATTAACATTCCAAAAACCGGCTTTAGTTCAAATAAAAACACGAACTATAGCTGTTATTTAATAAGTTATTTTATCTATATAGAGATAAAACTACTTATCTTGTCTTCTGTCCTTGTCTTAACATGTATTTCAATGTTTATTACCGTAAAATATTACATGAAAATTCAAATTTTCACAAAATTTAAAATGATACAGAGTTTTTAATTCTGAATATTAATAACATAATTTTTTGCCAAAATTATTCTTAAAAACTACTCTTAAAATTAGCTAACTTCGATTTTTTTTACATATATTTAAAATTTAAAAATAATTAATATGTTTCATAAAATGTCAAAATGCAAATTATTGAGATATAATTATAAACCTAACGTATAACTGTTAATTAAAAACAATCAGTTAAAAATATTAATTAGGTCAAAAGTTATATAAGTTTTCAGTGAATGTAGAGCTACTATGTATAAGCATGCGTGTAATATGATGCTTTAGTTATGTTTATAATAAAAATTTTAATTAAAATAAAGAGTTTTTAGCTATACTAAATAAAAAAAATACGAAACATAGTGCAGTCAGTAGGATAGAAAGATTTCTTTAAGATTGTGAATTATCTAATTAATAGGCGATTAACACATATAAAAAAATGTCAGTAAAGTTACCAAATTTTATATTGGTATTACTGTGTCATTTGTAAATGAACTTGATCATTTTAAAAGGCAATTTTTTAATTAAATGTTAAAAATATTGTTGATCATGGTATTAACGAACAGGTCTATGGATGTTTTGGCTAAATTTAATGGGTAAAATTAAAGATTAATGCATTATAAAAGGAAGTGTGGAAAAGATTCATTTGTAGTAATCAATAATGATAACATTAAGCCTTTAATAGGGCGAGATCTAATAATAGGTATAATTCCTGTAATAGGTTAGGATTATTAATTCTGGTTGATAAGTAACTATTTGTGAAAAAGAAAAGTTTATGATAAACATTTGATTACTTTTGAAGGTTTAGGCAATTTGTCAAAATTGAAAAAGAAGAGTTTTTAAAATATTAAAAAAAAACCAACATAGTTACAAGGTTTCAATCAATTAAATTTTTATTTTGATTTATTTATTAATTTAGTATTAATCAATTTTGCTTATTGTTATGTTTCTGTATTTTATTTTATAAACATGATATAGACTGCGATTATCTATTTTATACATTTGTCTTAAAGATTGTAATTGTTACTCATTTATTTATGTTTGATTGATTATAAAAAAAAGGGGCATATAATTCAATAAGATTCAATATACAAATAATCTAACGTACAAGTATGCGTGTAATATGATTCCTCAATTATGTTAATAAATTTTCATATTGATTTAATTAAAACAAAGTGTTTTTATTAATATTGAATAAACAGATCACAATTTATATTACTAAATAATTGAAGGTAAAAATTTAACAAGGATTAAAAAAAGGAATTATGAGATTCTTTTTTATTAGTTCAAATACACTTTAAACCCAGATACATAGATACCATACAAACTAATTTTTCCTATCCACAAAGAAGAATATCAAGAGTCATGGACGTAGTTGACGAATAATAAATAGTTATAATTATGTTTTTGTAATATATCTTTATCAAATTTAATTTACTAAATATGTATAGTTAATTATCAGATACAATTTATGTGGCAATTATTTAAATTGAAGTATTAAGAGAGAAAAACTAAGAAATAAGTAATGAAAATTTTGATTTACTATCTTCTGTTAAGGAATAAGTTGATATGATTTTTCAAATATTTATTCCTGATAAGTAAAATAACTGTTCATATTATTTATTTAAAAATATATTTACTTGGTATTAGCATATGTGAATCTGAAAAATAAATAAAATATCAAAACTAAATCAATTTAAGCTTTCCGCTTCGATGCGAAGCTGAGAAGGTATTAGTTTTATTATGATGTGTTTGTTTCCACTTTTACTCAGCTTTCACCGAACCGATTTCTTTCAACTATACGTCAAAAGATCACAAATTGTTTCTAGTCGAAGACATTACCTTCAAAAATTTCCCTCGTTTTCCGTAAATGGGGGAAGTCTCCAAAAACATTACAAATTTAAAAATCGTAATTTTCTTTATTTTTTCAATTTATTTTACTTAAAACTGCCATAACTTTTATTTTATTTTATGAGGAAATAAGTAATTTTTTTTACTCAACATGATTTTTTTTCATTGGATTTGTAGAAATTTCTGTAGGAGAATTATCTTATATACTTTAATTTTTATTGCAATACGCATATTCTGTCATGGAATAAAGTATTAAGTATAATTCTCATACTGGTGTTTCACAATTACTAAGTGAAAAAAATTCTATGTTGAGCAAAAAAAAAAAAATTTTTTTACAAAATAATAGTAGAAAATATTTCAAGTACTGGTTGTAACAAATAAGTTCAATTTTATTATTTAATACAAGGCATTCAACTTTTGGTAAGATACACGCACATGAATGACAGAATGCACATAAACCACACAGTGTTTTAGAATCAAAAAATTCCTCAAGATAAATACAAGCTAAATTTTAATCTTCAGCAATAAAAATGTTCAGTTTTTTTTTTTTGTTTAAAGTCAATGAATTCAATAATGATACTAATTTTTCGATAAACTTTTTTTAAAGTGGAGTCAGGAGGTTCAAAAATTGGTTTAGATACATTAATTTATATATTTTTTAGTTCACTGAATTTAAAACTGTTACTATTTTTTAAATATTTTGTTATTATAGAGGATTAGAGGGGTTTTAAATTAGGCTTATATTATACAAAAATTTGGTACTTTTAAAGTTCAAAATTCAAAATTAGTATTTTTTACACTCTTTAGAAAATATATTGGTTTTACTAAGGTGTATTTTTTTTTTGTGTCTGTTACCACTTTTTCTCAGCTCTTACCAAACGAATTTCTTTCAACGATACGTCAAAAAATCACAAATCGTATCTAGTCGAAGAAATTACTTTAAAAAATTTAAAAAATTTCTCTCGTTACTTCGGAAATGAGGGAAACTTCCAAAAAAGTTACAAATTTTAAAATCGCTAATTTTCTATATTTTTTCCATTTATTTTACTTAAAACTGCCATAACTTTTTCAAAAATGTACGAATTAATATAATTTTTTTTTATAGATACAAGAGGTATTTACCTATTATTTTGTATATTTTGTTTATAAATCTGACCCTTTACCTGCCCACAAGGGTATTCAAAATGACAACTTTTTCACAAAAAAATTACTTTTTCAACTTAACAATTAAAAGTGTCTGGAAAGTCTGACATTTTTATCTTAAATTAAAGCTAATGTAATAGAATTTATTATGAAAAATATAATTTCGGACTTTATTTTATCTTCACGGTGAAAATGGCTACCGAATGCTATTTTTGTATGAAAATAATAGATTTTATATTTTACATTTTTAACTTTATAATGTTATAACTTATTGAAAAGTATATGGATCAATACAATTTTTTTATGAGAAATAATATTTATATTTCTCTTTCATTCGACATACTTTATCTTTATCATGATATTAAAAAGGAACTAGCAGGTCATGTAGCTTTTGGATATTATATTTTGGATGATATTTTAACAAGGCTTCTCGCAATATCTATAAAGTGTTAAGTATAACTTTTTTCGATTTAAAAGAATTAATGTTAAAGTATAATAAGAATTGAAATGTATAATAGTTTTGAGCCTATTCATAAACCGCATAATTGATTTTAATTATTAATTGACAAAATTAATTTTAAATTTGCATATAGATTAAAAAAAAAATAAGTTTATTTTAGAAAATAAGAGGATAGTAATGCTTAATGAAAAAATATATGAAATAACAAATCAAAATTCGGATTTGCTATCATTAGTTAAGGAATATATTGATATGCTTTTCAAATATTTATACTTGATATGTAAAAATAAAAAAATATTGATAATATTTATTTAAAAATTTTATTACTTGGTGTATGCAAAGGTTGATCTGGAAAATTAAATGAAATATAAATAAAATATAAAAACTAATTATTTTAAGATTTTTATTGATTAATAATAATTTTACATAGGGTTTTTTAAGGCTTACAAACTCAATAAAAGAAACCACCAAATATTTTTTTAAATAATGACCAACAAGAAATCTAAGATAAAAATTCTCAAAACTTTCTGAACTATAGCCGCACACACACTATGTGTAACTAAGAAAACCCCCCAAAAAAATTCTATGATTTAAATTTCTATTAATTTATTAATTCATGATAAAAGAATTACTTTGTATTATTTAAAAAAATAAAATATTGCATGATAATTATAAAAATTCATATTTGATAAAATATATATTTATAGACTTTTTAACTACATTTCTTACTCTAAAAATCAAAATATTTATACATTTTGAAATAAAAATTTTAAAAAGATTCGTTATCAATCGGTTATTTTAATTTTTTAAATTGTAATCTTTAAAAAATTTGAGCTATATACTCCTTAATTAACTGGCACACATAAAGCTAAAAGTTTTGGAAAAATACGAAAAATTCCAGTGTTTTACATTTTTAGGCTACAGACATAGTTTAACGAAAAATATTATTATATATAATATTGTAGCTTTTGTAATTTTCTATAAAAAAACTGTTCTTAAAATTTTGCGTTTAGTTAATACTTTTTGGTTAAAATAATAAAACTCGAAAATACTCGTTAATTATAAAAATTTCCAATTATTTGGTTTTTTGGAATTATGTAGTTAAATTTTTGCATTATAAAAAAAATGTTAACATAATATTTGTTTAAAATAATTTTTTAAATAAAAAAGGTTATTAGATAATTTCGCTTAAAATTGATAATATTTGAAGTATTGATAAAAATATTCAAAATAATTGCCCAATACTTTTACCAAACACTTAAAAAAAAAAATGCGGTTATATTTATATGTATATATTCTATATGATTTACTATTAAAATCAAAGAATTTATTTATTATACGTCTGATTCAAAACTTTTTTTGTTGCCTGAGAGTATCGAGTTCTATAACCTTGTATCACCTAAAAGAAATATTGTTAAAAATAATTTTAAGTAACCTTTAAAGAAATATATATATATACTTGTAACAATAACTGTTTTTGTGATTCGTTCCTTGTTACACTTTTATTTAAATCTTATATAAGTTTTATGCCCCTTTGAGCTGAATCGTTTACTGAATTGTTTACCTTGTTGGTATTCGTGAGACTTGATAACTGAGATGTGTGTATAAGTAGAAAATTTTAATTTTGTATCGTTGAAAAATATTCTTTTAAAGTTCATTAAACAGGGATATTAATACATCACCATCAAATTTTTCTAAAAATAAAGGTACTTCATTTAAATTTAAAGACAGCTTTTTTTTTTGGTAGTCTTTATTGTCTTCGTCAATTTCAGCAAGTGTTGTCATTTGTTTTATCATTTTGATTTTAGTATCAACAAACAACAACTTATATTACCTTCAAACAATGAAAAAGCTATACATTCGTTTGTTAAATAGTGTAAATGATTGACTAACTTTCCAATAGCTATGTCAGAGATATTTTAATCAATATCTTTATATTGATACAATTTTTGTAAAAACTGAATATCATTTAATGGTGCACGTATTGACTCTGGTGCATAAATCCAATATATAATGTTACATTTTACAATAAAACATGTAAATAGAGTTAATGATTTTTCTTCATTTTTAGTTAAATTAAACTCAGTACGAAATAAATAAATTTTTAATGCATATATGGCTTTAGCCATCCACTTTGCCATGTGATAGTCTCCTGGTTTCTTAAATTGTATACCTACGGGGGTATACCTCCCAAAAAAATGATTGCAAGTTCAATAAACTTACGATAGTCTTCACGAAGATATTTTTTATAAATAGCAATATTATAATTATTCAAAATATTATCCAAGTTATCACCAACAACACTTCTTATTTCAATACTATTTATGCCTAAAACAAAATTATTTGTATTTACTTGGGACCAATTAACTTGGAACCTCTTAAATAGTGGGATATCAGGCCCAGAAATTGAAAATTTAGATTTCCCAAATACAGCTGCTAATACTATTTCTGATACGTGATGTCGGCAGCCAAAATATAATAAATCCCTTTCTAATTTTGTTCCAATAATATGCATGATTCTTTTATACTGCCAGTATTTGACACTGTAGTGTCAAATCCAATTGCTTGGACGTTTTTTATTGAGTCTCAACTTATCATATACAGCTGATGACATTTCAAGTCCGGTAGCAGCATGTATTTCTGGAACACCTAAAAGTTGTTCAGTACCAGTACCTGTAGCAATTACAGCCAATCTTTCAACTGGTTTGCCACTTATATCATGTAATAATATAGTATCCCAATGAATTGTTACTATTTTATCATTAATCTGAGAAAATTTTTCTTTAATTCTTATGTAATTTTTTTTTCGAAATTGTTCCCGTTGTTTTGCAATTGATGTCCAATTTAAAACATAAGACGATGGATCTAGAGATACAGCATCCAAAAAAGCCATTATTAAATGTATACAATCTCGACCACTAACGTTACATCTATCCAAAGCTGCAGATAGTCGAGAGGTTAATAATTCTTTGCGGAGCGTTTTTGTGGGATTTTCATATATTTTTATTTCTTGTTTTTGAACTATTTCTTTTTCGATGCAATCAATTTATGAATCAGATGAACAATTTTCAGAATCGGAAATATCAAATTCCGCTAAAATATTACAATACAATGTATAAAAATTTTTGTTATTTTATAAAAGCTTATATTTTTATTCATATGACTTAAATATAAAATTTATAAGTTAGGAACTGTAGTCGATTGGATAAAATGATACATCATACCATCACTGTTCACGGTTCGATACTCATAAAAATAAATGGATTTTTTTTTATATTAGTACTTTTGATGGACATACCTGAAGTAGAAGAAATGCCAATACCTGCAGATTTGCGTTTTTTTTTGTTTTCTTGTTCTATCCTTAGCTGTCGTATTTTTTCCATTAGTTCTTCTTTTTTATCAATACCTACCATACAGCCTGTTCGTCCATTTTGGCGCTGTTTGATTATAAATTGCTCATCCTCATCGTACTTAATAAGTATTGCATCTCTATGTGCTATATCGAACAAATCATTTAAAGAATCGCTAAATTCAGTTCGCTGTTTATTCAAACTTTCACTTGTTCTATTTATAGTTTTGGAGAGTGATTGCCACACCTCATAAAGTTTTTGTAGTTTCAATTTATATTTATGTAGTTCTTGTATAGGAACTTTTGCTTTTTTCCAGTATATAATACATTCTTCAATAATCAATGATGCACTGACATTAAAGTTAAGCTTGAAAATTCCCATATTATAGAATATAACACGGAAACAGTCACCATTCGAAGGTAATTTACTTCCGGTTATTTGATGTTTAAAAAATCCAACAAGAAAAATTGTTTGGTGAATTGACGACATATTTAACACAATTAAAAAATTGATACTTATTATAATATAAAAAAAGACAATCGCTAGTAGAGATATAAAGTTCAGAAACTAGATAAATATTGTGTTATCACGTCTTATAACTTTGTTAATGATATTATTTTCATTCTAAGATATTTTTTTTTTGTTATTGTACTTAGAAAAATTATCAGTAAACAGGTTTATCAAACGGAATCCAGAAATCATGATGTTGTGATGTCGGTTAGTTCCGCTGTCACAAATTACTTGAGTTAGTTTTACCTTGTGTGAGTTGTCGGCGAGCGATGTCGGGTCGTCTGTTGTACTTTTATTGACGTAATTAAGTTGAAGTATTGTAGTTTGGTTCTTAAACTTATTGAGAAAGATTTAAGAAACAACTTTAGTATTTAATATTTATTAGTGGTTTATTATAATTGTCATAAATAATCGTGAAAATATTTGTAATATTAATATATATAATTTATAGTACGGCGACGAAATTACGACTGATTGTTATTATAATAATTGCCCCGAATATGCACAAGTGGAGTGTTCAGCTATGTGCTGGATCAACACGACTTGTGCAATGGTTTATAATAATGGCTCAAAATGATATAAATAGTACAAAATAGTTCACGTTATAAAAATTAGAACATATCGATAAAATATTTTTACTATATTTATCAATACTTCAAAAATTATCAGTTTAAAGCGAAATTATCTAATAACCTTTTTTATTTTAAAAATTATTTTAAACAAATATTATGTTAACATTTTTTTTGTAATGCAAAAATTTAACTAGATAATTACAAAAAACCAAATAATTGGAAATTTGTATAATTAACCAGTATTTTCGAGTTTTATTATTTTAACCAAAAAGTATTAACTAAACGCGAAATTTTAAGAACAGTTTTTTTATAGAAAATTACAATAGCTACAATATTATATATAATAATATTTTTCGTTAAACTATGTCTGTAGCCTAAAAATGTAAAACACTGGAATTTTTCATATTTTTCCGAAACTTTTAGCTTTATGTGTGCCAGTTAATTAAGGAGTATATAGCTCAAATTTTTTAAAGATTACCATTAGACATAAAAGAAACAAATTTACGCCCGGCACTCCTGAAATTTCTCAAAAAAATTATTGTTCAAAAGTAAATAGCGGCCACCCTAACATGTATATATATTACACTTATAAATCATAAAATTTGTAATCAGGATATAAATAAGGAAATAAGAGATCATGTAGCTTTTGGAATAATCCACCAATTTTTTTTAATTAAATACTGTCTAAACATTTGCATCGAAGCATTCAGGACATTCATTAAGAATAATGAACTACCTGGTAGATGCTCGACCAGTAAAACAAATGAAATTGTTGCTCTTGTTCGTAAAATTATACGAAATAATCGTCGATTAACTATCAGAGAAGTTGTAGAAGACGTCGGAATATCTTTTGGTTCTTGCAAGAAATATCAATCAAAGAATTGGGCATAAGCCGAATCGCAGCCAAATTTGTTCCTCGTCTCTTAACCGATGAACAAAAACAAAACCGAAATATCATCTCTCAAGAACTTTTTGAAAGAGCAGAAACTGACCTAGACTTTTTAAAAAATATTATAACTGATGATGAAACTTAAATTTACGGGTATGATGTAACCAAGCGTCAATCGTCCCAGTGGAAATCAGCAAATTCACTAGACCAAAAAAAGCAAAGCAGGTGAAATCAAATGTAAAAGCCATGTTAATCACCTTTTTTCATTTTCGTGGTATAGTTCATTGTGAATGGTTGCCTCAAGGACAAACAGTATATCACCATTTTTAATTAGAAATCACGAAAAAATTACGTGAAAATGTTAGAAAAAAAAGGCCAGAAAATTGGAAAAGTGGTTCTTAGATATTGCATCACAATAACGTCCCGACCCACAGCTCATTTGTCAGTTCTTAGCGAAAAATCAAACTCCAGTAGTTCCACAACCACCATATTCACCCGACCTGGCCACAAGCGACTTTTTTTTGTTTCCGAAATTAAAATCTATGCTCAAAGGACGTCGTTTTCAAACAATTGATGACATAAAACAAAATAAGAAAATCGATCTAAAGGACATTCCAATTAGTGCCTACCAGGAATGTTTTCAAAAGTGGAAAAGAAGATGACAGCGGTGTATTGCTTCCCAGGGAGATGATATTGAAGGTGATAATGTGTATATGGAATAATATTGAGTTAATAAAGTTTTATTTGAAGAAACCGGGTATTTTTTTATCACACCTCGTAAATATTTAATCATATCAAAACGTAATATAATGATTTTACCGAGTTTGAGTAAATTAAGCAACTAATTAACCGTATGTAAAGAAACAAATTATTTGTGATAAATGTTATTTTGTAATTTTTACCTGGTGTTTTAAATGTATCATCTAAATAATAATATAGAATTATGTTAAAAAATATTTCATTCAGATAATTTCATTTTAATGCAGTTTAAATTAAGTTTATGTTCTTATTAAATAATAAAAAATTGCAAATTTAGTAGTGTAATAACAATTGAATTTTATTTTCGCTCGATTTCTATTCATTAGGTGTTGGTTCACCTGTTAAATTATAAAAAAACTTAAATTTGATCATAATAAGTGAAAAAACTTACTATTGTATATAGAAAAAATGAATATTATACTTATTATTTTCTAAGGTGAAAAATAATTATTTAATCATATGAAAATTATTTACAATGAATTTTTCGAGGTTTATGTAAATTAAAAAGTTCAATATCTATATAGAAAAACAAGTTATTTGTGATAAATATTATTTGGTAATTTTTACCTGGTGTATTTAATGTATCATCTAAAAAATAATAAAGCGTTATGTTAAAAAATATTTCATTTAGAAAATTTCATTTTAATGGTACATAATTAGATTTAAATTCTTAGTAGATATTAAAAAATTGTAAATTTAGTAGTATAATAACAATTGAATTTTATTCTCACTCGATTTCTGTTCAATAGGTGTTGGTTCACCTGTTAAATTATAAAAAAACTTAAATTTGATCATAATAAGTGAAAAAACTTACTATTGTATATAGAAAAAATGAATATTATACTTATTATTTTCTAAGGTGAAAAATAATTATTTAATCATATGAAAATTATTTACAATGAATTTTTCGAGGTTTATGTAAATTAAAAAGTTCAATATCTATATAGAAAAACAAGTTATTTGTGATAAATATTATTTGGTAATTTTTACCTGGTGTATTTAATGTATCATCTAAAAAATAATAAAGCGTTATGTTAAAAAATATTTCATTTAGAAAATTTCATTTTAATGGTACATAATTAGATTTAAATTCTTAGTAGATATTAAAAAATTGTAAATTTAGTAGTATAATAACAATTGAATTTTATTCTCACTCGATTTCTGTTCAATAGGTGTTGGTTCACCTGTTAAATTATAAAAAAACTTAAATTTGATCATAATAAGTGAAAAAACTTACTATTGTATATAGAAAAAATGAATATTATACTTATTATTTTCGAAGGTGAAAAATAATTATTTAATCATATGAAAATAATTTACAATGAATTTTTCGAGGTTTAAGTAAATTAAAAAGTTTAACATCCATAATGGAAAAAACAAGTTATTTATGATAAATATTATTATTATGATTAATATTATTATTAATATTATTATGATAAGGATATTAATAAGGAACTAGCAGATCGTGTAGCTTTTGGAATAATTCATCAATTTTTTAAAATTAAACACTATCTAAAGATTTGCATCGAAGCGTTTTTTTTTTATAGTGATTTTAATCACTGTCAGATATGATTATACTTGATCCATCTATGCCACGACCCCCCCCCCACCACTGAGTTTTTTTATAATGTTTACCTGGTGTATTTAATGTATCATCTTAAAAAATATAAAGCGTTATGTTAAAAAATATTTCATTTTAATGGTACATAATTAGATTTAAATTCTTAGTAGATATTAAAAAATTGTAAATTTAGTGTTATAATAACAATTGAATTTTATTCTCACTCGATTTCTGTTCAATAGGTGTTGGTTCACCTGTTAAATTATAAAAAAACTTAAATTTGATCATAATAAGTGAAAAAACTTACTATTGTATATAGAAAAAATGAATATTATACTTATTATTTTCTAAGGTGAAAAATAATTATTTAATCATATGAAAATTATTTACAATGAATTTTTCGAGGTTTATGTAAATTAAAAAGTTCAATATCTATATAGAAAAACAAGTTATTTGTGATAAATATTATTTGGTAATTTTTACCTGGTGTATTTAATGTATCATCTAAAAAAAAATAATGCGTTATGTTAAAAATTATTTCATTCAGAAAATTTCATTTTAATGGAGTTTAAATTAAGTTTATGTTATTATTAGATAATAAAAAATTGCAAATTTAGTAGTATAATAACAATTGAATTTTATTCTCACTCGTTTTTTGTTCATTATATATTCCAAAACCTGTTAAATTATAAAAAAACTTAAATTTGATCATAATAAGTGAAAAAACTCACTATTGTATATAGAAAAAATGATAACTATATTTATTATTTTTTAAGGTGAAAAATAATTATTTAATCATAAGAAAATGATTTACACTGAATTTTTTGAGGTTTAAGTAAATTAAAAAGTTTAACATCCATAATGGAAAAAACAAGTTATTTATGATAAATGTTTTTTATAATGTTTACCTGGTGTATTTAATGTATCATCTAAAAAATAATAAAGCGTTATGTTAAAAAATATTTCATTTAGAAAATTTCACTTTTATGGTACATAATTAGATTTAAATTCTTAGTAGATATTAAAAAATTGTAAATTTAGTAGTATAATAACAATTGAATTTTATTCTCACTCGATTTCTGTTCAATAGGTGTTGGTTCACCTGTTAAATTATAAAAAAACTTAAATTTGATCATAATAAGTGAAAAAACTTACTATTGTATATAGAAAAAATGAATATTATACTTATTATTTTCTAAGGTGAAAAATAATTATTTAATCATATGAAAAAGATTTACAATGAAATTTTCGGAGTTTAAGTGAATTAAAAAGTTTAATTTCCATAATGAAAAAAACAAGTTATTTGTGATAAATATTATTTGGTAATTTTTTACCTGCTGTATATAATGTATCATCTAAAAAATAATAAAGCGTTATGTGAATAATATTCTATTCAGAAAATTTCATTTTATTGGAGTTTTAATTAAGTTTATGTTATTATTAGATAATAAAAAATTTCAAATTTAGTAGTATAATAACAATTGAATTTTTTTCTCACTCGATTTTTGTTCATTATATATTCCAAAACCTGTTAAATTATAAAAGTAGTTAAATTTTGTTTCAATAAGTGAATAACTTAAAAATTTGTTTTCAATAAATAGTTTTACCTTTATTGACGAATAAAAGAATATATGCTAAAATACTTATTATTCTGAAACTGTTCTGAAAATGATTTTCAAACACTATTAATTGAATTTCAGTAAAATTTTTTGAATTGCATACCATTTTTGCTTTTAACATGAATATTAATGAGATATTAATATTAAAGAATGTATTATTAATGATATTAACTAATGAAAAAAAAAATTTATTGAAGTGATATATTTAAATTCAGATTTTATATATTTATATAAAATGTTGGTAGAATTGATTTTTTTGTGAACTTTTGTAACAAACTAAAAAAGAATTCAATTTGCGTATTAGGAATAGTATTTACCTAATCACGTCATTTTTTAAAAAATCTGCCGCACATTTATATAATTCTACACTATAAATCATAACTTTAAACTAAATTCATAATTTAATTTTTGTTATAATTCCTGAACTTTTTATACGTGACTTAGATTAGATTACTTATTTTATAGTTTGATTCAATTTATTAGCACAAATATTTTTTGATTAGTTTTGCATTTTTTTTTTTCTAGATTTGGAATAAATATTAGACGGTACTTGGTTAATTCATTATTAGCAAATTTGATTATATTATTTAGAAATTTGTTTTTTTTTGGTGGTGTGGGGTGCAAATATGTTTCAGAAATTACAGTAGTGGAGATTGCCTTCTACTCCTTCGTTACCATAATTATATGTCAATGAAGGGTCAAAACCATTATTTATTTGAAATAAGATATTGTCTATTGGGCTAATAATTACAAATTAATTTGACTAATCCATATTCATAATTAACTGTTTGTGTATGAAATAATGTTCTTTGTTTTACTAATTGGCATTAATTAGTTTTCAATCAAATTAAAATTTTAGTTTATCCAAATATGTTGCAACAAAGTAAATTAATTTATATGATTGTCTATATTGTAATTAAATATCCTATTATCTTTCCAAATTACACTTTGAAACATAAAAGCTAACCATGTTAATGTATACAATATAAAGTTAAACTTTATACTTATATTTTTTATTAAATATGTCAATACTATAAGTTGATATTTTATTTTACTGACAATCAAATAATATGTTTGTGTGCTATTTCTAAGAAAAAAATGTAATTTAAAATTTGTAGGAATTTTTCCTTCAATGCAAAACTGAGAAGGTATTAATTTTACTATGTGTTTCATTTTTTTTGGTGTCTGTTACCACTTTTTCTCAGCTCTCGTCGAACCAATTTCTTTTAAAGTTACGTCAAAAGATCACAAATTGTATCTTTGAGTCGAAGACATTACGCTCAAAAATTGAAAAAAAAAATACCTCGTTGCCCGTAAATTGGGGAAACCTTCAAAAAAATTACAAATTTAAAAATCGCTAATTTTCGAAATTTTCAAAATTTTTTTTAGTTAGCATTGTCATAACTTTTTCAAAATGACCAAATAAATGTAATTTTTTCTTTATAAATGCATGATGTCTTTATCTATCATATGTTATATTTTTTTTTTATAAATTTAACCCTTTACCTGCACACAAGGGAGGATTCAAAATGACAACATTTTCGCGAAAAATTAACTTTTGAAAGTGTTCCGGAAAGTCTGACACTTTTATATATAACTTAAATTAAAGTTAATGTAATATACTTTATTATGGAAAAAAAAAATGTATTTTGTCTTCACGGTTAAAATGACTACCGAATGCTATTTGACTAAAATAAAGTTACGGAACATACACCAAGTAACTTTAACTGATTAGAACAATAAAATGGCAAGAATTCATGGTTGAAATGTTGGAAGATCAAGGTTAACAATAAAAACCCAGCACAGGGGGGTCGCGGAACAGTGATGACGTGGCATAGATGGATCAAGTATAATCATATCTGACAGTGATTAAAATCACTATAAAAAAAAAACGCTTCGATGCAAATCTTTAGACAGTATTTAATTTTAAAAAATTGGTGAATTATTCCAAAAGCTACATTATCTGCTAGTTCATTATTAATATCCTAATTTAGATAAAGTATGTCGAATGAAAAAGGGAATATTAAAAAATATTATTTCTCATAAAAATATTGTGTTGATCCATACACTTTTCAATAAGTTATAGCATTATAAAGTTAAAAATGTAAAAAATGAATTCGAGAATTTTCACACAATAATAGCATTCGGTAGCCATTTTCACCGTGAAGATAAAATAAAGTCCGAAATTTTTTTTTTGCATAATAAAGTAAATCCATTAGCTTTAATTTAAGATATATATAAAAGTGTCAGACTTTCCGGAACATTTTCAAAAGTCAATTTACTAGTAATTTCACTACTTATAACTCACAGTTACCATTTCAACAAAGTTTCTATTTACATTATTTTATTAATTCATTTCTTGTTATTAGCATTTATTTTATTAGTCAATTGGTATTTTTGTCATTTATTTGTCTGTGTTTTTATAATAATTGAAAGAATTTTATGTTAAAAAAATGTAAAGATAATTTTTGTCATTAGTTGTGAATATTTCTATTATTGTTGATTTTTTAGATATTTTATTATTGGTTATTATAGAATGAAAGAAGTATGTTCTATATACATTTATTCATTGGTAGGAATTAAAATATTAAAAAGTGAAACTTAAGTTATAAAACTATTTTTTTTTTAATTATTAAACTTTACTAGTTGACTATTTTTTAGAAAACTTTTTAACTTCACTAATTTAATTTTCTGTTAAAATAACATAGCTTTTTTCAGTTAATATTATATTATATTTATATAGCAATAATTATAATTTTCTAGATTTTTTCAAAAATTAATATAATTTTTAACTGATTATTTTTAATAACTAGTTTTAAAGATAAACCAGTTCAACTAACACAAAAATATACAACACAAACAAAAAAAGTTTTTGTTTTTTCCTAAGTTATATGGTATGATGAGTTGTTTGATAGTCTAGGAACAATGGAAGACGAAAGAGAAGTCTATACATTTGCAAAAGTAAGAAAAAAAAGATCTAAAGTTTATCTCTAACTAAGGCGTATAAAAAGGGTACTCTTGACTCAAGAGCCTTGAGTGATGATAATTTGAAAAAAAGGTGGAAAGAGTATTTTGAAAAATTACTGAATATCCAAAAAAAACATTAGAGGATATCTCGTGAAACGAGGGGCTGGTAGATTTAATTAGCGAGAAAGAGGTATGGGAGGCTGTGGCGTCAATGAAAAAGTATAAAGCAATAGGACCAGGTGAAGTGCTAGTAGAAGTGTGGAAAATATTAGGCGGTGTTGGCAATCCAACTTAGGAACCACACACCTATTGCTTAAAACCCATACACTTATCCACCCGACAAATAGAATACTATCAATGACATGATACTTGGGCACTTGGTAGACGCAGACGGAATTCAAAAACAACCCGAAAAACTTCTGGTCATCAAAGAATTCCCAACTCCACGTAAAGTAAAGGAGCTTCGCAGATTTCTGGGATAATGCAATTGGTACAGCCAGTTTGTAGACAACTATGCTGACATCATCGTACCCCTCACTCATCTATTAAAAAAAGGTATTAGATGGAAATGGTCAGGTAACGAACAGAAGGCGTTTGACACCATAAAGAACGCCCTGTGCGACTCCCCAAAGATTTGTCCTCCTGACTATGGTAAACCCTTTTGCCTCCAAACCGATGCAAGCGAAATAGGTGTAGGAGCTGTTCTTTTCCAACGGGGTGACAGACCTGAGGAAAGACAAGTAATCACCTACGCTAGCAAAAAGTTAAGTGAGACACAAAAGCGTTATACAGCAATCGAAACACCTGTTTCTGAGAAAGAGTTAATATCGTGGCAATTGGATGACTTATATGTAAAATCTGTAATGGATAGCATATCCTCCGATTGCCCGGCCAACAATACACGACGGTCCAAAGCCCAAAAGAAATATTTTATCGTGTTTGATGGCTTCCTCCGGAAATTCGGTGGTATATCAAAAGACGACCCCTCACCAATCCCATCTATAGTGGTACCACTCAGTAAATCACAAATAACAATTTGGTGGTACCACGATCACTCTCTAGCAAGTCATCTTGGTTGGAAAGAAACTTTCAGGGTTGTTCGACAAAGGTTTTATTGGAAAAATATAAAAGAGGACGTTAGGAAATATGTTAGGGCATGTCACATTTGCGCTTGCACAAAACCCCTAAATAGAAAACCTGAAGACCCTCTAAGACCTAGAAAACCACGACAGCCATGGGAAGTTATAAGTATAAATTTGATGGACCTCTACCCTAGAACTGCTAGAGGGAAAACGTCTATACTTGTAGTCACTGATTGCTATAGCATATGGATTGAAGCTTACCCATTAGGCTCCGCCACCTCTAAAGTAATTATTCACTTGAACGCGAACACTTCTCGCGTTTCGGGTAACCTCGCGTGTGTTTGAACGACAACGGAACTCAGTTCACTTCTAACGAAATGCTCAGAGCACTCGAGCGATGGGGGCGATTAGTTGGGCATTCATTGTTCCAGTGTGGTCCCTTACAATGCTTACACGGTAGCGGTGGCTTTGTGGGTGGGTTTTTGTCTGGGCGGGTGGCCGATTTTGTAAACTATCCCTATTTCGTGCTACCGTGTTATTCTGGGGCATATCTACTATATCAACCGGGTCTAAACCGTGAGTCTCTCATGCTATAATAGAAACATCTGCTGGAATATGAGGCCGGGGTGGTAGGAAGGCGGTGGCTAGGTTGTTCCCTTCCGCCCCAATTAAAGCCTCAAGAATACAAAGTAGGTCGTTACGGCTAGCGGTGTGAGGAATATTCCTGAAAGCACATTCGTGTTTGATCTCAGTGAGAGACATTTTGTTTAATATTTTTGCCATTTCCGAATTTAGTGTAAATAAAAGTGGTGAAAAGAAAGAGTAGAAAAAAAAAAAGTATTTAAAATTAAGAGAAAAATAAAAACAAAAAAAACTAAGTGAGTTAGTATGTATTTAATGGAGTGGGTATTGATTATATTTATATATATCTATAGATAAATTCAATACAATCACTATTCCTATTAAATAAGAAGAAATGTTGAAAGAAAACAACAAAAAACTGAAACTAAAATATTTATTAAATTAACAAGAGGAAAAATAAAAACAGAAAATATTTTTTTGAAAAGGGGAATGAATGAGAGAGGAAAAAAAAAGTTTAAATAAATAACAAAATTAAATTTGCTAATAGTACAATGTATAAGAGTGGTATTAGGTAAAGGGAAAGACAAAAAAACTAAAAATTTTTTTTAAAGGAAGCAATATCTGATTAAGACTTAAACAAAAATGTGTGCGTATATGTTAAGTATTTATGTATATGATGTGATTTTTTTTTTTTTTTTTAATAAGAATAATGAAATATGAAGGGCAAAAAAAAAAGTTTAAGCTAGTGGGTATTGACAATAAATAAATAATACAAATATTTTTATAAATTTAACACTGTCACTATCTTTTGATAACTGATTTTTTTTTTTTTTAATTTTGATTACTATTAATAGTTAAAAACTATTTTTATTTTATCGGAAATGGAGAAAAACTTTTTATTTGACAATCGCTATACGTTGCTGTAGTAATACTCAATCTATTAATTATACTTCTGTTGGCTTTAATTTCTTTTGAGAAAAAAAAACAATAATATATATAGTAATGTTTAACCACAAAATGTAACTAATCGTACTGTGTTAATCGAAAATTAGATGTATTTTTCTATAAAATATAGTATACGCTAATTACGTAAACAAACAGTACGGATTACTATGGCAAACGAACTTAAAATTATAAAAATATTGGACTTATCGTTTTTGTTAACAATACAATTTTTGAGTCAGCGGCATGTTGTCACGGAAACGATTACGCACACCTTCCCAGTCGTCCACCATCTCCTCGATGGTAGTAAAGCCACCAGCAGTTACCTCAGTGGCCTGAAGGTCACTGGAGGGTGCTTGCTTGGCACACCCTCCGACAATTACTTGAGCGCGAACGCCCCCTGGACCCTGCCTCACCAGTTCCACGGTTCTGGCACAGTCGCTGGATGACGACTGGGTTAGGCCTGTAGCGACACCTTTCCCAGCCGGCCCTGGAGACTCAACGTCAACCACAACCTTATAACCATTCAAAACGAACTAACAGCGTACCGGCGACAAGCACGAAAGTCATGCCATCGACATCAACCGTCACTGTAAGTGCCAAGTCTGGTCCCGGCTCTACCACGTCGTCAGCTAAATCTTATGTTGGAATGACGTATAAGGAGAAAAAAAGACAACGCATGGTGGATTACCGGAGGCAGAAGAAACAGGAATAGATAGAGGAAGAGAAAAAAATTTTTATCGACTGAGATTTAGTTCACCGGTTGCACAGCTTAGTGAGGGAGAGTTGACACGGCCCGTAATAGCGCAATATTCATTTACAGTGAACTAGCATGTTATCCAGTCGTGATTATCAGTTGTCCACCGTCGCACTCATTAGTGTTGACGATAACACAAGTTTGTCTTATCCGGCGGCCGGTAGATAGGACAGGTCAGAGGGGTACAGCACCGCGAGACACGTCGGCGACTATGTAAACGAGTTCATCTGTGGCTTACATCCGCCGTACGTGTCGTCGAGATATACCCGCGCCATGTATTGTACACCTGTACTATTTACATCTTTTAGTATTCCTTTTTTTTAATATTATCATTGTTATTAAAATAAACTGACTCAAAGTTATACCAAATTTCAAACACGGTGTTACGTTTATTATTAAACACCTTTATACTGTGTCAATCCGCAACCTTAGGACGTGCCCGATTCCCCGAACTAGGGAACTGCGCTTGTTGTGACGGCTCGTAGCCCCGTAGTGTACGATTCCCTCACAAAATTAGTGCAGCGAAACGGAATACCAATACATTTGGTATTAACCAACCTAACGGTTGTAAAAAAAAAAAAAAGTAAATTTTATAGTCAGGTAAAGGGTCAGATTAATAAAAAAAAATATACCAAATGATAGATAAAAACATTATGCATCTAACAAAAAAAAAATTATATTGATTTGTTCAATTTTGAAAAAGTTATAGAATTATAAAGTTAAAATATTAAATATAAATCCTATTACATTAGCTTTAATTTAAGTTATATATAAAAATGTCAGACTTTCCGGAACACTTTAAAAAGTTAAGTTAAAAAAGTTAATTTTTTGTGAAAAAGTTGACATTTTGAATCCACCCTGTGGACAATCAAAGGGTCAAATTTATAAAAAAAATATATCAAAGGATAAGTAAGATCATTATGATTCTAATTAAAAAAGATTATATTGATTTGTTCAATTTTGAAAAAAATTATGGCAGTTTTAAGTAAAAAAAAGTTGAATAAATTTTAAAAATTAGTGAGGGTAATGTCTTCGATTACATATTAAGATACGATTTGTGATCTTTTGACGTATCGTTGAATGAAATCGGTTTGATGAGAGCTGAGCAAATGTGATACCAGACACAAAAAAAAATACACATCATAGTAAAACCAATACCTTCTCAGCTTCGCATCGAAGCTAATAATTAAAAAAAATATTTTGTGGTTATACTTAATTACTTATTATTTTTAAATTATTTAAATTAACTTTTTAAGTTCATCATTTCTTGTAAGGGTATCAATTTTGTTGACACAAGGGTTCTTTTCTTATAGCAGTTAACTCCTGTTTGTCTTTTACCCAGAAATTACATAAATTGTGTCCTACACAAAATACAACAAACATATGTGCAAAGATGGGCAAGTAAATGGAACTAATTAACTCAAGTTGAATTTAGTGAAGTATGAACAATGTCGATAGATTAACAGTTAAAATTTAACAAACTATAAATTTAACTAGCTAAGTTGAAATATAAGTTAATTTAATTTCTTAACTTAATTAGTTTAAAAAGTTTATTTAATTTAAAAATAATTTTTTAGCTAAAATCTCTTAAAATTATTTTTTATTGGTCGATGATGTAAGGTAATGCGTAATCCAATATACGTTTGGGCGGGTACACAAAACGTTCCCGATAAGTAATATTAGTATGTGTTAAAAATATATTTAGTTCACTTTAGCGTTTGCTAATATTTCACCAACACTGATGGTTGACGCGTAACAGTACACGTTCAGCCGTGTACACAAAATGTACCCGATAAGTAATATCAATATGTGTGTTAAAATATATTTAGTTCACTTTAGCTTTTGCGAATATTTCACCAACACGGATGCTTGACGCGTAACGGTCGACGAAAATGTTATATAAAACAAAACCAACCAAAAGGTAGAAAAGTAAACACGGAAACGGATTCGAGTAACCAGTTAGGTGTACGTCGTAAACGGAACAGAACGCAATATCCGTAATCCATATTCGGCGGCGGCCTTATCTCAGTGTCAAGGGCGGGGAGACAACCGTTGACAACCGATTGTCATATTAATAGCTGGACGGCTGATATCGAGAGAGACACGGGCGAGCACCAGCCTAGAGCAAAAGGCGGTGCTGTGTCAAAGGGAAAGCTATGAATCAATTTTCAACTTTTAAAGTTGAATCTTCTTTTTTTCCTCGTCTTAATACAAACTACTTGGGATCGGCCACTCTTATCCTAAACTTCCATTTAACACTATCTCCCACATCATCTACGTTTACATTAGTCGCCTCATACACAGTATTTTCTTTGCTTCCCTAAACTTTTCTATTAGTTGCCTCACACAAAATAATGACTGCGTTGTTGACTTACCAGGCATAGATCCTAACTGGTTTTTAGATTTCGATGTCTAATTTTTTATTCTCTTATCTATTACCTTTCCAAATTTTTATACTATGACTCATAACCTTTATGCCTCTATTATTTCCACACTCCTATTTGTTTCCTTTACTTTTAAAGAGTGCACAATACTATTCCTCCATTAATTTGGGACTTTCCCTTCTAATGAGATTTTATTTAAAAGATCCTTCAACCACCTTATGCCAACACCGCCTAATATTTTCCACACTTCTACTAGCACTTCACCTGGTCCTATTGCTTTATACTTTTTCATTGATGCCACAGCCTCCCATACCTCTTTCTCGCTAATTAAATCTACCAGCCCCTCGTTTCACGAGATATCCTCTAATGTTTTTTTTGGATATTCAGTAATTTTTCAAAATACTCTTTCCACCTTTTTTTCAAATTATCATCACTCAAGGCTCTTGAGTCAAGAGTACCCTTTTTATACGCCTTAGTTAGAGATAAACTTTAGATCTTTTTTTTCTTACTTTTGCAAATGTATAGACTTCTCTTTCGTCTTCCATTGTTCCTAGACTATCAAACAACTCATCATACCATATAACTTAGGAAAAAACAAAAACTTTTTTTGTTTGTGTTGTATATTTTTGTGTTAGTTGAACTGGTTTATCTTTAAAACTAGTTATTAAAAATAATCAGTTAAAAATTATATTAATTTTTGAAAAAATCTAGAAAATTATAATTATTGCTATATAAATATAATATAATATTAACTGAAAAAAGCTATGTTATTTTAACAGAAAATTAAATTAGTGAAGTTAAAAAGTTTTCTAAAAAATAGTCAACTAGTAAAGTTTAATAATTAAAAAAAAAATAGTTTTATAACTTAAGTTTCACTTTTTAATATTTTAATTCCTACCAATGAATAAATGTATATAGAACATACTTCTTTCATTCTATAATAACCAATAATAAAATATCTAAAAAATCAACAATAATAGAAATATTCACAACTAATGACAAAAATTATCTTTACATTTTTTTAACATAAAATTCTTTCAATTATTATAAAAACACAGACAAATAAATGACAAAAATACCAATTGACTAATAAAATAAATGCTAATAACAAGAAATGAATTAATAAAATAATGTAAATAGAAACTTTGTTGAAATGGTAACTGTGAGTTATAAGTAGTGAAATTACTAGTAAATTGACTTTTGAAAATGTTCCGGAAAGTCTGACACTTTTATATATATCTTAAATTAAAGCTAATGGATTTACTTTATTATGCAAAAAAAAAATTTCGGACTTTATTTTATCTTCACGGTGAAAATGGCTACCGAATGCTATTATTGTGTGAAAATTCTCGAATTCATTTTTTACATTTTTAACTTTATAATGCTATAACTTATTGAAAAGTGTATGGATCAACACAATATTTTTATGAGAAATAATATTTTTTAATATTCCCTTTTTCATTCGACATACTTTATCTAAATTAGGATATTAATAATGAACTAGCAGATAATGTAGCTTTTGGAATAATTCACCAATTTTTTAAAATTAAATACTGTCTAAAGATTTGCATCGAAGCGTTTTTTTTTTATAGTGATTTTAATCACTGTCAGATATGATTATACTTGATCCATCTATGCCACGTCATCACTGTTCCGCGACCCCCCTGTGCTGGGTTTTTATTGTTAACCTTGATCTTCCAACATTTCAACCATGAATTCTTGCCATTTTATTGTTCTAATCAGTTAAAGTTACTTGGTGTATGTTCCGTAACTTTATTTTAGTCAAATAGCATTCGGTAGTCATTTTAACCGTGAAGACAAAATACATTTTTTTTTTCCATAATAAAGTATATTACATTAACTTTAATTTAAGTTATATATAAAAGTGTCAGACTTTCCGGAACACTTTCAAAAGTTAATTTTTCGCGAAAATGTTGTCATTTTGAATCCTCCCTTGTGTGCAGGTAAAGGGTTAAATTTATAAAAAAAAAATATAACATATGATAGATAAAGACATCATGCATTTATAAAGAAAAAATTACATTTATTTGGTCATTTTGAAAAAGTTATGACAATGCTAACTAAAAAAAATTTTGAAAATTTCGAAAATTAGCGATTTTTAAATTTGTAATTTTTTTGAAGGTTTCCCCAATTTACGGGCAACAAGGTATTTTTTTTTTCAATTTTTGAGCGTAATGTCTTCGACTCAAAGATACAATTTGTGATCTTTTGACGTAACTTTAAAAGAAATTGGTTCGACGAGAGCTGAGAAAAAGTGGTAACAGACACCAAAAAAAATGAAACACATAGTAAAATTAATACCTTCTCAGTTTTGCATTGAAGGAAAAATTCCTACAAATTTTAAATTACATTTTTTTCTTAGAAATAGCACACAAACATATTATTTGATTGTCAGTAAAATAAAATATCAACTTATAGTATTGACATATTTAATAAAAAATATAAGTATAAAGTTTAACTTTATATTGTATACATTAACATGGTTAGCTTTTATGTTTCAAAGTGTAATTTGGAAAGATAATAGGATATTTAATTACAATATAGACAATCATATAAATTAATTTACTTTGTTGCAACATATTTGGATAAACTAAAATTTTAATTTGATTGATGGAAGACGAGCAAACAGTAGTATTCATAAATGAAACAGTTGCTTTATGTAAAAGGATTGATAATAATATGAGCGAAGAGGAGATTGTAAGAAACGTTATGAAAGGATTAAAACCCAACATTGCTAGATACATAGGTATTCTTGAAAATCGCAATTTGGATGAGTTAAAAAAGAACATTCAAAAATATGAAATGATAGAATTTATGATCACAGGTGACACATTTAAGAGTCCGTATGAAATTAAGCAATCTATTATAAGTGAAAAAATCAACAAAATAACAAAAATTAACGATAATGACCAATTACAACAAATTAGCAACGAAATAACAGTATTAAAACAAAATCTGCAAAACATTAATGAACACATTAATCTTACAAATAACAAATATCACAATAATAACTCAAACAACAACAATTTTTATAAAGACCAAAACTCGCGCCAACCTGCTCGTAATCGTCAAAATAATCCTTCATTTACAAATAGACAATTTCATAATAATTACACACCACAAAGAAAATACAACACACCATTTAATCAGCAGGACACTTCGTATTTTAATTCAAACAGTAATTTTAGGAGTAATGCTTACACTTACCCTCACAATAGAGATTACAATTACACTCCTAACACTCATTATAACACACCAGCATACAAACAATATCCAAATTTCACAAACTCTAATAATAATTTTAATAATTTTGATACACAAAATTTTAATTCAAAAAATAATACTTATAAACCTAAGGGTAACAACTACCAATATCAATCAACAAATAACATAAAATGCAAAATATGCAAAAAAACTAATCATAACTCCGATGAGTGCTTTTATAGGAATAACAAAGTTATTTGCCAATTGTGTGAATCTGTGGGTCACACTGCTCCTTTTTGTCAAAAAAACCAAAAAAACTTGAATCAAGGTTAAACGAGCATGCTGAAATTAACAGTTCACCTTTTCATTCAGCAAATAATTGCATTAATAATTTAACAAAAACACCTATTCCTATTGCTTTACATTTTTTCGCTTCTTTTGTAAATAAAATATTTCCAATAACTATTGATACAGGTTCAAATATATCATGTATCACACACAATTTATTACCACCAGACACAATCATGAACACTTGTACTTTACAAATAAGGGGACCTGATAATACACCACTAAAGGTTCTTGGTACAACAAACATTGTTTTGTCAATAATGTCAATAAACTATAACATTTTAGTGCATGCAATCGAAAATTTATCTTGTCCAATACTTCTCGGAAACGATTTCTTAGAAAAAAATAATAGCTTAATTGATTTTGATAATCAGCTTCTTATATTAAACAATACAAATGTAGTAAAAACACATTTCATACACCATCAAAATGTTAATCAAATAAACGTCAACTTCATCGAAAAAACTATCGATCTACTTGATGCCCCTGAAAATTACTCAATCGCTCATTGCATTTCAGCTGACCTAAAAATGAACAATGGCTTAGCATTGGACATCTGTAAAAAATATGGTAGACTAACCTCATCATTGTCACAATTAAACCCACAAGTAGGAGACGCCATTCCACTTGTTTCAAACAACAGAGTCATTTACTTTTTAATAACAAAAATAAACTACTTCGATAAACCAAATTATTATGACATAAGAAAAACCCTGAACAATTTAAAACTA